>NW_001849456.1:34171-38727 GCF_000209065.1 Trypanosoma cruzi
AGTGGCAGGCGCGGAGGCACTGGGAATCACCGCTGGGCAATCCGCCCGCGGGTCGCACTCCGCTCGTGCAACGTCCTCGCCAGGTGATGGCGCAAAAAAGGCGTCGTGGCCGGAGGCTCTGTTGGCTCCGTCGCTTCCACTGCCAGGTCTCCTCCCTCGCCGCTGAGTGTTGTCCCCACTTTCGGTCCGCACCCCCGGATCACACCTCGGACCGGCATGAAGGCCACCACCAGCGACACCCGCAGCCGAAGCACCGGGAGGCTCCTTTTCAATGGAGGCACCAGACACCACAGGAGACAACTGTGGACGAGTATTCTCCGGAGAAGGCGAACCTGAAGCAACCGCAGACTCTTCTGCTTCCTTCTCTTGCTCGTCACCTTGTCCACCCACCAACGCGCTCGGGATGACAAGACTGCTGCCGTTCGCGGCAATGGTGCACACCTCGCCGTAATTGGGGCACTTGATCCTCCCATCTTTCTGAAAATATTTCAACGTCACTGGGATGTCAGTGTTCTCAGGGCAAGGCTGAAAAACACTGCTGCCGAGGTGCCTCTCCTTCACTGTGCCCTCCTCACACGACACCTGCGCGCACACTCCCTTGACGCTTTTATGGTCATCACCGTCCTTCGTCTCCAGTAATTCTGCGTCCAGGCACCACGAGCCGCCGCCAGTCAGCGACCCACGGAGATAATCCACATTTTCGTCCGAGCACGTCCTGTACGTTGTCCCAGACGATATTTCGTGAAATTCGGAAGATACGACAGGGCAAACGTCCTTATCCACCAGACTCTCCTTGTCCTCAACGATGCTTGCGGTGCACGTCCCAACGTGACGGCGGTCGGAGGTGCAGCGAAGCGTCTCTGTGTCTTTAGCATCGCAAAACATGTGAGGATACTTGGCGGCAAGATTATAGGTTGTATTGCGCTTGTTGACCAGGAAGTCGCAGCCACTGCGGCTGCCCCAGCTCATCGGCTCCGCCATCCTCCAATTCACACGGTAGTATCCCATATCAGCAAAAGCCGCCATCGTCAGAGCCGTGTAGTAGCCGGCACCAACTGCGGGGGCCATCAGCTCGTCCCGCGCGTGGCGTCCCTTCCAGTGAAGAATCGCTTTTTCCCGAGGGCCATCTTCGTCCTCCAGCACCATGCCCTCGAGAGACTTACAACCAAAGTGCGCTTTCGCCTTCTCCTGAACGTGCTTCCCTGCCACCATCCTGCGGTGCTTCCCACGCACACTTCTCTCTCGCTTCTTCACCAGGCTCTTTTCTCTCATGCTCTCCTGGCTGAACCCAAGTGCATGCGCAATTTCGTGTGCGGCAACGCGAGCGCTCCACGCCGTGTCAGTCATGTACTTTGGATCAAATTTCATGGCGCCAATGGAAGGACGAAGATCACTCAGTGTGTTACACGTGGCCGCCCACACAGCCCTGCTATCCGTGCCTGATGGCCTAGCAGCAGCGTAGATGATAAAACCTCCATTCGGCACACCGTCACTCTTGTGCCTGGTAGGAACCGTAAAGTGGCTGCACGGTTCATTCATAGCCCTCGGTACAGTTATCGTCCCACCAGTGGGTTTCACAAGGAGTCGCTCAGTGTGCAGTTTGACGGCACCGAAGAGAATTCTTCCCAGTGTACAATTGTTTCTTTGCCTCCGTCAGGAAATGCTCTGCTGTGCATGATAACTTGTGCCCCAATGCATTGTAGCACTCATCCTCTCCCTCTTCGCAGTATTTCCTCTTGTTCATGCCTCTCCAGATCCTCCATGGAAACCGCAATGCGGATCGGCTCCCAGCCACTGTCGTCATCCTTTGCGGCGACGGTGTACGCCTGCATGGCGCCCTGTCCCTTGCGCGGCACCTCACGCACCACCGCAGTCGTCAGCGGGCCGTTCCTCCTCATCATCACGTCAAATCCACAGCGTTATTGTGTGGCGGGTGCATCAGCAATACACCCACTGGCGCAGCACATCAGCAGCAACACCACCAGTGGGAAAGGCGGTGTGGCGTGGCGTGGCTGGCGCATGACTTGAGTAAAATGCATTTCTTGGTTTCGTGTGAGTAGCAGCAGCAGCGCAGCCTGGATGCGGGAAGAGAGAAACAAAGGAAAAAGAAGAGTAAGAAAAACAAAATGGCTTTGAGCCAGTAATGCGTCAGAATGCGGCCCACGCAGCGGAGCAACAGGAAACCACAGAGGCGGCCATACACACAGCATGCGCACCGACTCCACCAAATAGACGAACCGTCAATCCGTCGTCGAGAGAACGTCCATCACCGTCGCACAGAGTCATCACCAGACGCACCGCTCCCTCCACGCGGGTGTTTGGTCTGCTCTCCTCGTGGTGTCGCAATATTTGTGTGACCGGCCACTCAACAGCCGCCAACGACACAGCACCAGTCACAGGTGCAGGAGCATCGCACAGCGCGCTCTCCCAGCAGATCATACCCTGTTGCATAACCGCACGGCAACCCCGATTGTGATGCGCAGCCCTGAAGCGGAGATGCAAAGAGTCATGCGGACGGACCTTCTTTCACTGCTCTCCTTTCGGGGAACTCGACAACAAGCGTGCCGGCGGTGCGATCATTATGACAGTTCCATCCGCACTGCCACTGGCCGAGGAAGTTACTGTGAGCTCACTGCGTAGAGGTCACCGTGTCCGCCGTTGCTCTCCCGCCACCCCACGACCACGCCGGCACTTCCAACAGAGCGGATCGGAGCGTCGACAAGGCAGCCACAGGCGCCAACACGCCGAGTCCAATGGTGCCCGCTGCGACATTCAAAAGCGCGCTAAGAGCTTCTCTATCAGTGCAGGGGTAGCCCACGTGTGTGCGACATGGCGTGTGTGTGCATTTGCTTGTGCATGTGCCTGTGTGCTTGTCAGCGCCTATACATGCAGAGCAGCTGTGCGCCACAAGAGAGTCCAAATAAAGCAACGGCAGAGAAAAGGAGATAGCACACACGAAAATGACTCATATCATTACCCACACGCAGCTTGCGGAATGGGTGCACTCAACCACAACACAAATAAAGCGATAAAAAAGAAAACAAGAAACAAAGCCGAAGCGTGGGTCGACCAGCGCACACACTCTCATTGCTCCCGTAAAGCAAAACACACACACAGGGAGAGAGAGAGGTCGCCCACTCAACGCAATGGAAACAAAAACAGTCACGATGCTCCGCCCATGCAGCCAGGCAGGACGGCAGCGGTGCGTGTCGTGCAAAAGAGAGCACCAACGGGCATGCATGGGTGTGCATGCATATATACAATGGGCACATTATGTGTGTGCTTCGTGGGATGAGGTGAGGGCGAGAGTCCATGCAAGGGGACACACACAGAGAGTGAGAGAGAGAAGGACGAGTGTGTGTGCGGGCGGTGCATGGCTCTCTCACCCTCACTCTCACGCGGACACCACCGCAGCAGCAGCCGCACACGCAACAAAAAGAAGAAGCAAAAGAGGGGAGGTGGAGTGAGAGGCCGCGGTGCTGCCGTCACTGTCGCCAGGTGTCGCCGTATGATTTGTTTGAGTAGTTCCTGTTGATTGGGGTGATGCCTCACTCATTTTGACGGTGTTGCTCCCACTTTCGTCGGGCGGCGTAATGGAACTTGTTTGAGTGGTAATGGCCGGTGCGGCTGTGGAAGTTTCCTGAGGTTGTTCCAAGGAAGGAGCGGCATTTTCACGTTCGTGCCCCTCATCTGACGGTGCGGCATCAATAATTTCAGTACTCCTCGGAGTATCTTCTGTGCGTTCCTCACTATTACTGCTGACGGTATTGTTGTTACTTGAATAAGGTGGAGGATTATTAAGTTCTGGACCTTCAATTGATGCATGCATCGTGTTCTCTTGACTGGGTAAAGCCCCCAATTCCCCTGGCGAATCCTCGGGTGTTCCATCACGCCGCTCTTCTTGCAATGATTTTGAATGTGGTGGTGGATCCGTATTTTCGTGGTCAGACTGTGGCTGCTCTGTCAGTGGTTCATGCTTTAAAGCATCTTGCAATGGCGGGGACCCGGATGCGGAATCTTTAACGGGGTTCAACTGTGATTGCTGTGCAGAAACGTCTCCTGCTCCACCAGGCGCCGTATGACTTGTGGCAGTGTCGGGAACAACACCACCGCTTGCAGAAATAACAGGTGGGCCGACATCAGGTAGCTGACCCTCAGTGCATCCGCCACCGCCGGCACCGCACCACAGCACGCAAAGGGCACACACCAGCAGCACACGGCCAGTCATCATCATCGCCATCACTCCTGTCACTTGCGTGTAGCTTTCAGCACAAACTAACTCCAACTCAACGCAGAGTGAAAGCAAAAGGAGAGACAACTCACACAGCCACCGCACAGGACAATGACAAATAACAGCAGCAGAGCACACACCATGAGGCAGTTAGAATCAGTGGGAGGAGAAAAAAACACAAACACACACAACCCCGCAGTAATTGATCAGCAATTCATCAGCAAAAAAACAAAACTTTGGAAACAAAACACGATTAAACAAACAGAAAGAAAGTAAAAAAAAGCAAAACCACACAACAAAAAAACTGCAACAAATGGCTCCAGCT
>NW_001849456.1:38827-40227 GCF_000209065.1 Trypanosoma cruzi
TTTGTCGTGGTGCGGGCAGTGATATCGCTACCTGATACCTTCATTATGGCATTCACACTTGTTGACTGCTGCTCACCGGATTTGCCTGTTGCTTCTGGATTAAGGGGCTTTACTTTTCCTTGTTTTGCCGTCTTGGTGACCCCAGCACGTGCCTGATCCTGAACGCCCTTCGGACTTTCCACCCCTAACGCATTCAACTTCGGAACTGATGGTTCTGATTTACTGGAGGGCTCCCCATTTGCATTCTGTCCTATTCCGGATGCCGCATTTCCTTTCAGTAATGCATCAGCATCCGTACTTGAATCCCGTACCTCACCAAGCTTTTCCTGCGCTTGTGAGTCAGTGGCCGGCAAATCGGCCTCTTGTTGAAGTTTAATTTCACTTGCTGTCGCACACACGGACAGGCAACAGCACAGGGCGAGCACCAACAGGGCGCACAGCAGACGGCACGTCATCATCGTGAGTGTGGTCGCTCAGTGGTGTGGAGCTGATCTGCACAGTGTGGGACATGGAGAGCAACAGGGGAGACGAGAGGTGCGGCAGAAACACACAGAGAGGGCACACCACATGAGGAGAGGGCAGCAGCCAGGCATGCACCGTACGCCGCACACCACGCACACACACACACTCCAACCCACGGCAGCAGGCACACACACACACAGCCCTGCCGCAACACCAACACACAGATGGAAGAGGGAGAAGCAAACAGGAGCGGCACACAAGGCTCCACCGCATGCACATACGGCGAGAGCGGTCCGTCGTGTCGGCACCCCTCACAAAGAGTACGCACACACACAAGAAGGTGCAGCGCACACAGCAACACAAAAGCAAAGTAACAATTAAAAAGGAGAGATCCCCGCACACCACGTGGATTGTTGGTCCACGGGAAGCGCAGCCAATATTTATCACAAAATAACTTTATATATTGTTTTTGTCGTGCCGGAATGAGTGAGTAGCGCAAGGGCCGTCCGTACAAAATTGGAAAGCGTTCCGTCGCAAACGGGCCGTATCGCGGGCTGAGGCGGTCCCAAACATTCGCAGTCCTTATTCCCAACGACGGGGGCATTACCACAGTGGATGAGGCAGAGTCTACTGTGTTCCGTCGGGGATCAGCAGCACGTGGCGTCTGTGATGAGGCGGTGGCGGAAGGGCCTGGTCCATCTCGAGTACCCGCGTTTGTGCTTCCTGCGTGTCTTGCCTGCTGGCGTGCTTGGCAACTTCGGTGGAGACCTGTGCGCAAGATGCCTGCTAAGAATACGGCGGAGCCATTGCGGCATCCGCATTTTAGGCCCTCTCCCACTATCGGAACGCCAGGCCGAGCACGTCGGGCGTGTGCCGTCATACTGTGGACGGACGAGCGCACTTCGCCGCAGATTGAGCGGGAAGACGTCAATCCGCCG
>NW_001849456.1:40327-62742 GCF_000209065.1 Trypanosoma cruzi
ACCGGTCGTACGGCACCTGGTGGAGCAGGAAACCCTTCCGTAGAGAAAACAGAGCTGAAGAAATTTGAGGGTTCCGCACCCGGGATATCGTCATTGGAAGCTGCCTCAGAGATTGAATCAACAAAACAGCAGACACAGTCCGACCACGAACACAAGGATCCAGTGACACCTTCACAATCATCGGGAGAACAGCGGCAAGATGAACAAAACGAAGATCCACCAGAGGAACCGGGGGCGTCACTCGGTCAAGAGGAGAGGAAGCATGCATTAGGTGGAGTTCCAGAGAGAAATAATCCGCCATCTTCTTCAAGTAACAACAATACCGTCAGCAGTAATAGTGAGGAACGCAGAGAAGATACTTCGAGGAGTACTGAAATTATTGATGCAGCACCGTCAGATGAGGGGCACGAACGTGAAAATGTTACTCCTTCTTTGGAACAACCCTTGGAAGCTTCCACAGCCGCACCGGCCATTACCACTCAAACAAGTTCCATTACGCCGCCCGACGAAAGTGGGAGCAACACCGTCAAAATGAGTGAGGCATCACCCCAATCAACAGGAACTACTCAAACAAATCATACGGCGACACCTGGCGACAGCGACGGCAGCACCGCGGTCTTCCACTCCACCTCCCCTCTTTTGCTTCTTCTTGTTGCGTGTGCGGCTGCTGCTGCGGTGGTGTCCGCGTGAGAGTGAGTGAGAGAGAGCCATGCACCGCCCGCACACACACTCGCCCTTTTCTCTCTCTCTGTGTGTGTCCCCTTGCATGGACTCTCGCCCTCACCTCACCCCACGAGGCACACACATAATGTGCCCATTGTATATATTGCATGCACACCCATTCAGGCCCGTTGGTGCTCTCTTTTGCACCACACGCACCGCTGCCGTCCTGCCTGGCTGCATGGGCGGAGCACCCTAACTGTTTTTGTTTCCATTGCGTTGAGTGGGCGACCTCTCTCTCTCCCTGTGTGTGTGTTTTGCTTTACGGGAGCAATGAGGGTGTGTGCGCTGGTCGTCCCACGCTTCGGCCTTTCTTTTGTTTTGAATCTCTGCTTGTGTTGTGGTTGGATAGGCATACTCCCATTACCCCTCACTTTTTTTTGCTGTGGTGACGCCTGCATGTTTCCTTTTTGTATGTGATTGTTTCTTCGTTGTTTTTATTTTGATTTTAGTGTTTTGTTTTAATAATGCTTTTCTTTTTCAATTGTTGAAGCTGTACACTGTCGCGAGTGACGTGTTTCTCCCTCTTTGTTTTGGTTTTTCTTGCCCACACGCGGTGCCGGCCTCATTGCTGTGCGTCCCACGGACTGCCCGAAAGGGGAAGCGGAGGAACAGGCCGGATGCCGCATGAAATGTGAGGAATGTTGTGTGGGCTGGTGGAACAGTACGAACACTTTTCTTTAATTTTTGTTGCGCAGGCAATATTTATATACAGAAACACAAGGTCGTTTCTATTGCGTTGCATGGCACATGAAATGACAGTCCTGCCTGAACAAGCTTTTTATTCTGTGAGTTCTGTTGGACTCACAATTTTTTTTTTTTTTTTTGTAAATACCTGTGGCTTGTTTTTTGTTTGTGCCGTACTCACTGTCACTTTTTGTTACCGTCTCCCGTTGAGTGTTCCTCTGCTGGCTTTGCTACTGACATGCCTCCACTTCTTCTTTCCTGCTAGTGGCACCGATGGTCCGCGACGACGATTGTTTGTGCTCCCCATTGCGATGGCACGAGGGTGACTGGACGCGGCCTGCTGAGTGCAGTCGGAGGGGAGAAGATGGTATGCGCCGTGCCTCACTGTGAGAATGGGGCGTAATTCCAGTTCGTTGGGGAAGAAAGGAAAAAACAGCACCGTGGACCTGGATGCGTCACGTCCCTCTCTTTGCGGCCGTGTGTGTGTTGTGCGCAAGGCACTTTGTTGTGGTGCGACGTGGATGGCGTTGCTGCTACGTATGCTTTTGTGCGTGCGCTGTGCGGCGGGCTTCCCTTCCCCATACCACCGTCCTTATTTGTGGGAGAATAGAGGGAGTGGAGATGTGTGAGGGTGGCCGTTGTTTCCGCATATTTGCGTCTTCCACAAAAGTGGCATTTTTCGGCAGCCTCTCGCAGCACCCAGGCCGTGGATCGAGAGGATGGGAGGGTCGGCTCCAAGCACAACGAGGACACCGAGATGCAGTTCATGACGGCCAACCTGATCCGCGGGTGGTTCCAGCGCATGGAGCACGTGCGCTAGTACGCGTTCGGCGTTGCACTCATCATTGGGGAGGAGAGGCGGCACGACATTGTGGCGCTGTGGGTGTTCCGCGGCCGGGGCATGCCGGCGATTGTGGAGGACGTGGAGGACACGGAGCTGTTCGACTGGGAGGAGGTCGCCGACGTCGCGGCGCAGCGGGAGCGCATCACGGACTACCTGTGCTGGGAGGGCCCGGCGATCCCGAGGCCTGTGCTGGAGGGGCGTGTGTTCAAGTGAGCGTGGCGTGCCTGTGAGGGACTGAGTAGAGAGAATAACGGTAATAGTAACTGTGGGGGTGTGAGGAACGGGACAATGGCGAGGAGCACTTCTTTTCTTTTTGTTGTTGTTGTTGTTGAGCGGCGTCCACCTAATTGTTGTGGTGGTGCGTGACTGTGTGACTTGTCTCTCACCCTTTGCTTTTGCTCCTTTTTGACGGGGAGTTAGTTTGTGCTGAAGGCTGCACGCAAGTGACAGGAGTGATGGCGATGATGATGACTGGCCGTGTGCTGCTGGTGTGTGCCCTCTGCGTGCTGTGGTGCGGTGTATTTGGAATTGTGGCCTACGGTGCCTGCGGTGGGGATGCCGATGGCAGTGCGGTTGAGTATTCGCTCTTGCGGTGGCGCGCTCAGCTGCGGAGTGAATGCGCGGAGGAGGTCAGCAGGAGGACAGGAGACGGTGCGAATGCGTCTGCCGTGGAGGAATGCGTGCGTCAGGGGACGGACGGTGTGCGTGCCGTTGTGGATGGCCGCGGTCATTGGAGGCCTCAACAGTTTGTCGTTGTTGCTGCTGAGAACGCTGAGGAACTTGAACACAATCATGAATCTTCTCCACAAACACTAACAGGGAGTGTCGCTCAGTTGCCGGATCAACAACCGTTGGAATCATCGCCGAATTCAGTGCCAGGATCAGCAGTTATTACAACTGGAGAAGGGAAGCCAACAAGTTCCGCACAGCCTCCTGGTACGCCGGATAAAGGAAGTGAAGGATTAATAAAAAAGGAAAGTGACGATGAAGGCACAAAGGAGAAAAGCGAAGAGGAAGAGGACGAGGAAGTTGAAGAAACCGATGAAGAAGAAGATGATAATGCAGGAAGCGGGACATCTGATGGAAGTCAAGAACAAGGAAAGCAGAAAGCAGGTACTGGACAAAGGGCATCAGGAGGCACTGGAAAAGAAAATGGAAATGTTGTTGCCGGCAATAAATTGACTGAAGCGGCCGCAGCCTCTCCGCCTGTTGTTTCCGTCGACGTCGAGAATCCCAAAAGTGTCGAGTTGACTCGTGACGATGTTGGAGGAAAGAGACAAACCCATGAAAAGACAGTGCAAGAGCCACCAGCAGTAAAGCTGAGAGAGAATGTAGCAGCGGAAATAATTTCCACGGAAGATGCAGCGGAAGGGGAAAAACAAAAGGCGGAAGAAAAAGCGGAGGAAACAGAAACGAAAGAGGAACAAAGAACCACCGCAGAAAAATTAAAAGAAGAAACGCCAACAACACCAGAGAAAACGACGAAAGAAGAGCAAAAGGATAAGGAGGTACAACACGTACAAAGCAAAAACGAAGAAAAAGAAACGGATGGAGCAGAACCAACAGCCAAAAAAGAGGCAGACGTTGAAAAAACGGCCGCATTCAAAAATATCAACATGAATAACATTACCAAACCTGGCGAAAGTGACAGCAGCACCGCTGTCTCCCACACCACCTCCCCTCTTTTGCTTCTTCTTGTTGCGTGTGCGGCTGCTGCTGCGGTGGTGGCCGCGTGAGAGTGAGGGAGAGAGAGCCGTGCACCACCCGCACACACACTCGTCCTTCTCTCACTCTCTGTGTGTGTGTGTCCCCTTGCATGGACTCTCGCCCTCACCTCACCCCACGAAGCACACACATAATGTGCCCATTGTATATATGCATGCACACCCATGCAGGCCCGTTGGTGCTCTTTTTTGCACCACACGCACCGCTGCCGTCCTGCCTGGCTGCATGGGCGGAGCACCCTAACTGTTTTTGTTTCCATTGCGTTGAGTGGGCGACCTCTCTCTCTCCCTGTGTGTGTGTTTTGCTTTACGGGAGCAATGAGAGTGTGTGCGCTGGTCGTCCCACGCTTTTTTTTCTTGTTCTCTTTTATTGTTTTACTTGTGTTGTGGTTGAGTGCACCCATTACCTTTTTTTTTGTGGATTATTGGGTTGCTTTTACTGCGAACACCTGAATTTTTGTTTTTATTTTTCTATTGTTTTGTTTTTGTTGAGGAAGTGCCAGTTTCTCGTATTCTTGTAAGGCCAATTAGCTTTTCTTTGACATACGCCATGCGTCATTTGATCAATGCCACTCCACGGCCAGCAGCGCTGCTTCTTCTGTTTGTGATGATCTGTGCGATGTGATTTGCCAGCGGATGTCCTGCTTTCACCCTGAAGTATTCCTTATTTTGTGACGATGTGGTCTCCTCCCACAGCGAGGTTTATCTTGTTTACGGTGAGGAAAATGCATCTCAGGGCGCTGGATGCGTAGCAGTTGTGCAGCGGCGTCTGGAAGGACCCATGGGTGCCCGTCCGCATCAAGACGTCAAAAACAGACCCGTGTGACATCAGGAGGCGCTGCGTCTTCTCCTGGTCTTACGCAATGAATCTAATGAATGACAATCGCCACTCTGAGGATAGTGTTCTATCCTCTGCACACGGTAATATCCTTGCCGAGGAGACTGTCCCTGCTGCTGTGTAACTGCATTCGGATCGTCTGCTCGTCCGGCCACTGGAGGGTCCGTTGATTGTGCCCCCACTTGCCACGGGCAGCGTTTGCAGTCGGTGCACGGTGACTGCTGGGCATTGTTCCACTGGTGTTGCCAATTCTGCCATGACAAAGTGCGTGGCTGCGGCGTCGGGTGGTGTGTGGGCACTGCTTTGCGCCACGCTGGAGGATGGCCGTCCAGTCGCTGGCGCCATGCAAATTGCTCGGCCGTTTTATTTCACGGACGCATCGTCACCCGCATCGCCGCGCACCTGTTGGCCCATGCTCTAGGGTTCACCTGCCCGCACATGGGTGGCCGCAGCATGGTGAGGAATGTTGTCGGTGTGCGTGGCAGAGCGCTGTCGGTGGTGGTGCACTCGACGAATGCCGCGATGGCTGCGAGGGAGCGCCACGACTGCGACGACATTGATGGCTTGGAACTGCAGGATGGCGATGGGGACGGGAGGAAGCTGGAGCCGCACCGGTCGCAGCGCCACGCTAGGGATGAGTGGATGGCACCGATTGTGGGTGCAGACGGCTGCAGAGAGGAAGTGCTCCGCACTGAACATGAGTGAATGTTGCTACATGCTCTGCGCATTGGGCGTTCCTGCCAGACGCTGTGCGTCGGATCGTTATTCCATTAGTTGGTGTTTGGGGAGCATTCATAAGATATCAGCAAAACACTCGATGGGCCGTTGCCCCATCACTGATCCCGCACTGGATGTGAGGAATATTGAGGGTGTTATTTGGAGGGGAGAATATTTGTCTGCGATGCCTGGGGATGATCCCTCTTCGTGGTGTCTGGACACGCTTCCCAACAACACGACGGATGCGAGGGGCTCGGAGGAGACGCATCTCGGTGCTGCCTTGCATGTGGCATTGAGGTGTCTCGGCATGTAAGTGCATCTGGAAGCGACTGAAGAGGGTAACGTCCGTTGGTCCCATGCACGGACGGGGCGACGATTGCTTGGGCCACTCCGCCCTACGATGAGGGAAAGCGTTATTTGCCGTGACCACGCGCAGTTGTGCACGATATCTGCCACCAGCGGTAGCCCACTTCCAGTGGTTCCGTGGGACGGCGAGGAGAGGGCGTGTGGAGCAGGACGGTTTCACCGGCATCTACTGAAGAAGGATTGCCACGGGCTTCCGTCCCCGTTGCGGAGAGCATTGAGACCGGCCGCGGCACACCACCGAAGGATGTCGACTTAGCTGCTCCTCAGAAGAATCCGTCGCCAGAGGAGAAGTGGATCCAGCCAGGATGCCCCGACAGACCGCAAGAAGCTTCTCTCGGCGGCAGGAACCGAAGCAGCGAGACGGACGGCAAGCAGGCCACGTTCCCGACTCCCGGTGATGACGCTGTTGCTGCTGCTTTTCCCTGTCCGCTGCTTCTTCTGCTTGCCTCTGCTGCCGCCGTGGCAACACTCTATGGATTTGCGGTGTGGATGCCGTTGCGCTGCGAGGCGACTGAGCTTCCTCCTGCGTGGCCCGCACCCACCATTGTATGTCCAATAGAAAAACATCCATTTCAATGGGTGCCGTTCTCCATATGCATGTGCTGTGTCCGCTCTGTTTGACCTTTTATTTGAGATTGGTTGTATTTCCGGTGCACATAGCTCCCCTCGTGTTGGTTGCCGATGTTGGGGGCACCAGATGGTGGTATGGCATTGCTTGTGTGTTTGTTAGATTTTCTGAGACGCAAATAAACAAAAACGGTGCGAGTGGAATCTGCGCACACAAAAGACACACACACGCATATCCAAGCACATTTTCTGTGTGACTTCTACTTGACATATTATGCGTGGCGGGTTGGTGCGGTCAAGGCCGACGGAAGCGGGCAGCTGTGTGAGCCCAGCAATGGCGTTTGTGCTTGTGTGCGGGATTATATATTCCATCAGATGCTTGACGCCGTTCATGGATCGTCTAAAGTTTTTTTCTGCGATGCCCATGCTGCGTCTGTGCTGAGCAGGTCACTGCGTCTCCATGATCTCATGGAGCACGGCGTGACGCTGCTCGAGGACCCCATGACGCCACAGCAGCCGATTATGAGTAGCCCTGCACCCTACTTTTTTGCCGTGGAGGGTGCGTCTGTGAGCCGCGTGGTTGAGGATTGGATGGCAAAGGTTACTTACAGGGATGCACACATCTTTGCGCTCGGGTGCACTCCGCATCGCATTCCTCAGCAACTCGCGCGGTCTCGGATAGCGCCGAGGGCGATGCGTTCCATGGACATTATGTTAGATTTTACCGCCCTTGAGCTGCTGGTGTTCCACCTCAGCATGCAAAATGGGTTTCCTCAGCTGCTGTCGCCTCCAAATTGAGAGTCCGTTTTGGATGTTGCGGCGTCACGTCTTGTGGCGGCTTTTTACGCCATGAACAACAGTGTGCCCGGCATTTGCCAACAAAACAGTGGCAATATCTGCCATGGGTTTGCCAGGACCTTTTTTGAGGGCTTGCCAGGCACTGCCACGACAAAGAGGATTTCACTTAGGGGCGCCGACAGCCGCGGCAACCCGGTGCGGATCATCGTTGATTGAGGCTTCGAAACGGTGACGCCGCTGATTCACCAACGCACATGTCAGTGTCTGCTTGATGACCTGATGCCGCTGGGGAAGAAAGTGTATGAGCAGACCTGTAGGAATCGTCTGGGGCGGACCCGAAGCGGCAGTAATTGGTGGGTAAGATGTATACTGGTGCTCGTACCGTCATTGTTTTCTTGCGCAGTGCGTGGAGGAGCTTTCGGTGGCGCTGAAAAAACTCCACGCGTATCACCCGGGATTGGCGCAGGGCGTGGAGCCGAAGGCCAATCTTGCGGAGTTGAGCAGTGCGGTGCGGGCTTCGCCGGAGTTTTGGGAGAGGCAAGCCAGACTGTCGCTGCACATCGATATTTGCGCGAGGCTTGTGGCACAGTACCGGGAGAAGCGACTGGCGGAGGTGCGGGAGGTGGAACAAGACATCGCCGTTGGGCACAAACCCCTCAGGAAAAACCTGGATGGCGTGCAGCACCTGACGAGGGATGCCGCGATGCCCCGGCCAGTGCGTCTGCGTCTTCTCCTGTTGCCTGTGGCTGCGAGCAGCACCGACGAGTTGACGGAGGTCAAGGGGCAGCAGCTGACCCAAGACGGTGGACTGACGCCCGACGCCCATTTGTCTGCGAACCTTGAGCATGTGACGAGGAGGGCCGGGAGCGTGCAACGATACAGCACGGCGTCGGCGCAGAGCGAACGGAGCACGAGTGCCTCTGCGAGCAACGCCGCGACGGACGAGGATCCGTTTCTGAAGCAGGCCTGCATGCTTATGGAGACGACGAACAGGAATAGGACGCTGCGGGTTGGGCTGTCGTTGGCATCGGCGCAGCGCAATCATGTGATAGGGCCAAATGGCGCGAGTGGTGGCCAAAACAGTGGAGCATGAGGGGACAACGCCGGGTCATTTCAAGGGTGTGGTGGCAAATGGGAGAATCATCCTGTTCTGGGTGGCGGTGGTGGGACGATTGCCCTCACAACTCCTCAGCGCATTGTGCTGCTTGTTTTGGGTGGTTTGTCCTGCAGCGAGACGCGCTCGGTCCACGAGATATCCAAAAGGTATGGCCGTGAGGTGTTCATTGGGGAGCCTCGATGCTGCGTCCTGAGTCTTTTGTGTGCAGGGACTTGGCACCCTACGGCAGTATGACTCACGGGCGAGTCACGCACAGGAATGCATCGAGGGCCAAAGAGTGGAACAGATGCAACCACACACAATTGCGGGTGTCCATTGGGATTGTGTGCGCTTCTTCCTGCATTCCGTTCCTCTCCATGAAGTGTTCCATACGATGCGCGTGTGTGTGTTTCAACGGCTGCGCTGCTTGCCTTTTGCTTTTGTATTCTCGCGTGTGCGGTTGCGGGCCATTTCTCTGCCACGATGAATGCGGATAAAAAAGGAAGGACATTTGTGGAGCATGCACCCACGGCTTCAGTGTTCATCCACTGGTGCTGACCTTTCTTGCCAGGGCATTTGTGCACGCTTTTCCCTCCATTATCTATTTTTTTTTACGCAGGAATCAACAGGTGGGCATTCGTGAGTGCTGCGGCGGGCTGTTGTTGCCCTCGCCGGGACGCGCTTAACGGCGTCAGCTCCATGACTTTGGACACAAAAGGAATGGGAATTTCTCCGGATCCTCACCGCAGACGCATGCCGTGGACGGCCGAAAAGAAGCGTGTGCCCGGTGTTTTTCATAGCTCCAAGGAAAAGATGGCGTTGGATGGCGCACGACGAGTGGCTGTGGATTGCGTTGACCGTGCATCGCAGGTGTATCCGCTGGAGGCATTGCGGGCGACTGTGGCCAGTTACGAGTACAATACATTTAGAGGAAAGAACATTTTTGAATTGGTTTCTCAGGCGGAATCAAATGCACTCAGGCAATGGGTTTACTGCAAGGAGTGGCCGGAGGGGACGCACGACGAGAACGCCACTCGCGCCGTCATTCATTTCCTTTGCCACGGCAGTAACGCAGCCTCATGCGACTACGCGACGTCTCGGCGCGACACCACGACGCAGCCCGCGCCAATACGCCTTGCGGATTTTCCGGGGTGACATGCACTGTTCTGTTTGGCGTCTTTGTTCCCCATTCCCGAGCGTCGGTGCAGACTCCCTCGTCGATGCAAGTCCCTGTCGCTTTCGGGCACACACCCATTGATTGATTGATGCGGCCGACACCCCAGCCCATTGCTGGTGCTTCTTGCATGACTGCTGCACCGCCCCCAGCAGCTGGTGCAGTGGGACTGGGGACGAGAACACGGCAGAACAATTTCAGTCAGATGGTGCTGGCAGTCCTGTCAGAGTCTCGCCGACTCCAGCGACCTACCACACCACCAGCGAGCACAGAAATCGACGGGACGGGAGAGAAATCAAATGACTCCCAGGGAACCAATTGTTTTTTAACATCACTCCCAGACAAACAGCCGGAAGAATTCACAACAAGATCAGTCACTAATGAAAAAGGAACAGCGACCACCGCCGACAGCGAAAGCAGCACCGCGGTCTCCCGCACCACCTCCCCTCTTTCGCTTCTTCTTGTTGCGTGTGCTGCTACTGCTGCGGTGGTGCCCAGGCCTGCATGAAGTGGTGTGCGCTGAATATAAAGGAAGGCCGAAGGCAACTGAATTGTTTTTCTGATGAATGTTGGCTGCACTTCCCGTGGACCAACAATCCATGTGGTGTGCGATGGTCTCCTTTTTATTATTGTTATTTTGTTTTTGTGTTGCTGTGCGAGCTGCATCTATTCTCGTGTGTGTGCGTACCCTCCGTGAGGGGTGCCGACACGACGGACCGCTCTCGCCGCATGTACATGTGGTGGAGCCTTGTGTGCCGCTCCTGTTTGCTTCTCCATCTTCCATCTGTGTGTTGGTGTTGCGGCAGGGCTGTGTGTGTGTGTGTGCCCGCTGCCGTGGATTGGAGTGTGTGTGTGTGCGTGTGTGTGGCGTACGGTGCATGCCTGGCTGCTGCCCTCTCCTCATGTGGTGTGCCCTCTGTGTGTGTGTCTGCCGCACCTCTCGTCTCCCCTGTTGCTCTCCATGTCCCTCACTGTGCAGATCAGCTCCACACCACTGAACGACCACACTCACGATGATGACGTGCCGTCTGCTGTGCGCCCTGTTGGTGCTCGCCCTGTGCTGCTGCCCTTCCGTGGGCGCGACAGGGAGTGAAGATACAACTGTTGAAGTTGGACAGGGTCCAACGCCCCAGGGTTCAGGGAGTTCAAGCGATTCCGGCAATACAGGAGCAAAAGTTACGGAAGATAATGGACAGAGTTCAGATATGGAGCCCAATTTGTCAGAGAGACTATCGACGACCGCTTCTGCTCCAGCAACTCCAACATCGACAGGTACAGAAGAAGGACCAAGTGAAGTGCCCACTTCGCAAGATGGAAGAGGTGCGACTGCTCAGCCAGAGGCATCAGAAGTGAATAGTCTTTCACCAGGATCAACAGGTGATTCCGATAAGTCAGATGTAAATAATCCGGAGCATAATAATGAAATGGCGCTAGTTGGTAAAGAAGTTAAGGAACAGGCACCAACCACGACAACCACAACGACCACAACTACAACAACGGCGCCAACCACGACGACCACCCGCGCACCGTCACGTCTTCGCGAAATCGATGGCAGCCTCAGCACCTTTGCGTGGGTGTGTGCCCCGCTGCTGCTCGCCGCATCCGCGCTGGCGTACACCACTGTGGGCTGAAGAATTGTATGCGGGCTGTGCGTGACAGCACTCAGCCACGGGGATTTGTGCGCGTCTACTGTTGTCCGATGTATAAAGTAAGAGTGATTATGATTGTGTTTTGCTTCATTTGCCTCCGCTGCCCTGCTGTGTGCTCCGTGTTGTTTTCCACATTTATCACGTTGAACGCATCCCAGACACACTCGTATGTACTACACGCACACAACTGTTTGCGTGGACGCATTTCTGTGTGCTGGTGCATGCGCACCGGAGACATTTGGAGCAGCCGTTTTTTTTTTTTTGTGTGTGCTTCTACTTGTTTTTACTTTATTGCTGTTTGTTTACTGTTGTTTTGTTTTTAATTGTTTCTTCTGTGTTTTTCTTGCTGATCAATTACTGCGGGGCTGTGTTTGTTTGCGTTTTGTCCTCCCACTGATTCCAACTGCCTCATGGTGTGTGCAAGCTGATATCATTTGTCACTGTGTGGTGACTGTGCGTCGTTGACTGACTTGTCTCTTTTTTTGCTTCCTCTTTGTTGACGGGGAGTTAGTTTGTGCTGAAGGCTACACGCAAGTGACAGGAGTGATGGCGATGATGATGACTGGCCGTGTGCTGCTGGTGTGCGCCCTCTGCGTGCTGTGGTGCGGTGCTGCGGTGGTAGTATCGTCGGAGCCTGATGTTGACGGTACATCCGGTGATTCTGCGAGTCGTGGTGGAATCTCGCTTGAGTCGCCACCAACAGTTCTGTCACCGTTACCTCCGGTAAAATCCGACTTTGCTGAAGATGAAGGTGAAGGAGTTTCTGGAAAGGAAGAAATGGAGCGTAGTAGTGAAGAAGAAGGATCTGCACCTGTGTTAGATACCAAGAAAAGCACTCCGATTAAGCCTCAGCAGGAAGCAACACATACTCTTGCAGGAAAAACTTCGGAAGGAATGGATGGAGTTGCTGGTGTGGAAGGAGGTGGAAAAGAGAAAAAGGCTGAAGAAAAAAAAGACGATAAATCTAAAGAAAAGCCTGGAAGCACTTTATTGACGGTGTCTGGATCGAATCTGACTGGCGAACAGAACCCACGGGTACATCCACCGGGTGGAACTCAAGAAAGTGAAGTGGTGAACCCCTTAACTGACAGTTCGCCGGGAATTGGAGTTCAACAACAAGTTTCATTGGGTTTGTTGGAGGGTGCACCAGCCAAGAGTACAACGGACGCTAATCCATCATCCCTATCTACAGGTGGGCGTGGTTTTGACAACGGTGAGGGAAGGGAGGATGGCTCAGGGATTACTGAACTGCCTGCCGCCAGAGAAGGCCAAATCGAAATGGAAGATGGTGGCAGAAAAGTCAAATCTACGACAGGTGTGGAGAAAGAATTACAATCACCAGTCAATAAAGCCGCAAACACGAGTGAGACGGTAATAAATGGCTACCGTAAAAGCAGGCCCACAGCAGCTACGGCCCTGCAGTCTGACGATGGCTCAGAAAGCAATCCGGCCACAAACGGCTTGAACCACTCCTCCAGTGAAGGAATCGCACACCTCAGTACGACCCCCGATCCTGAAGACGCATCAGAAGGCACGGAGAATGCGACATCCCAGAGTGCAGAAATCCCAACAGCACCAATTAACACAGTCAAAACAAATGACACGGCGATACCTGGCGACAGTGACGGCAGCACCGCGATACCCCACACCACCTCTCATCTTTTGATTCTTCTTCCTGTTGTTGCGTGTGCGGCTGCTGCTGCGGTGGTGGCCGCGTGAGAGTGAGTGAGAGAGAGCCATGCACCGCCCGCACACACACTCGTCCGTCTCTCTCTCTCTGTGTGTGTCCCCTTGCATGGACTCTCGCCCTCACCTCACCCCACGAAGCACACACATAATGTGCCCATTGTATATATTGCATGCACACCCATGCATGCCCGTTGGTGCTCTCTTTTGCACCACACGCACCGCTGCCGTCCTGCCTGGCTGCATGGGCGGAGCACCGTAACTGTTTCTGTTTTGTTTCCATTGCATTGAGTGGGCGACCTCTCTCTCTCTCTCTCCCTGTGTGTGTGTTTTGCTTTACGGGAGCAATGGGAGTGTGTGCGCTGGTCGTCCAACGCTTCGGCTTTTTGTTTTGTTTTGAATCTCTGCTTGTGTTGTGGTTGAGAGCACCCATTCCGCAAGCTGCGTGTGGGTAATGATATGAGTCATTTGCGTGTGTGCTATCTCCTTTTCTCTGCCGTTGCTTTATTTGGACTCTCTTGTGCCGCACAGCTGCTCTGCATGTATAGGCGCTGACAAACACACAGGCAAATGCACATAAGCCGTGTCGCACACACGTGGGCTGCCCCTGCACAGATAGAGAAGCTCTCGGCGCGCTTTTGAATGTCGCAGCGGGCTCCATTGGACTCGGCGTGTTGGCGCCTGTGGCTGCCTTTGGCGACGCTCCGATCCGCTCTGTTGGAAGTGCCGGCGGGGTTGTGGGGTGGCGGGAGAGCAACGGCGGACACGGTGACCTCTACGCAGTGAGCTCACAGTAACTTCCTCGGCCAGTGGCAGTGCGGATGGAACTGTCATAATGATCGCACCGCCGGCACGCTTGTTGTCGAGTTCCCCGAAAGGAGAGCAGTGAAAGAAGGTCCGTCCGCATGACTCTTTGCATCTCCGCCTCAGGGCTGCGCATCACAATCGGGGTTGCCGTGCGGTTACGCAACAGGGTATGATCTGCTGGGAGAGCGCGCTGTGCGATGCTCCTGCACCTGTGACTGGTGCTGTGCCGTTGGCGGATGTTGAGTGGCCGGTCACACAAATATTGCGACACCACGAGGAGAGCAGACCAAACACTCCGCGTGGAGGGAGCGGTGCGTCTGGTGAGGACTCTGTGCGACGGTGATGGGCGTTCTCTTGAGGACGGATTGACAGATTGTCCATTTGGTGGAGTCGGTGCGCATGCTGTGTGTATGGCCGCCTCTGTGGTCTCCTGTTGCTCCGCTGCGTGGGCCGCATTCTGACGCATTACTGGTCCAAAGCCATTTTGTTTTTCTTACTCTTCTTTTTCTTTTGTTTCTCTCTTCCCGCATCCAGGCTGCGCTGCTGCTGCTACTCACACGAAACCAAGAAATGCATTTTACTCAAGTCATGCGCCAGCCACGCCACGCCACACCGCCTTTCCCACTGGTGGTGTTGCTGCTGATGTGCTGCGCCAGTGGGTGTATTGCTGATGCACCCGCCACACAATAACGCCGTGGGTTTGACGTGATGATGAGGAGGAACGGCCCGCTGTTGACTGCGGTGGTGCGTGAGGTGCCGCGCAAGGGACAGGGCGCGATGCAGGCGTACACCGTCGCCGCAAAGGATGACGACAGTGGCTGGGAGCCGATCCGCATTGCGGTTTCCATGGAGGATCTGGAGAGAGGCATGAACAAGAGGAAGTACTGCGAAGAGGGAGAGGATGAGTGCTACAACGCCTTGGGGCACAAGTTATCATGCAAAGCAGAGCATTTCCTGACGGAGGCAAAGACACAATTGTACACTGGAAGAATTCTCTTCGGTGCCGTCAAACTGCACGCTGAGCGACTCCTTGTGAAACCCACTGGTGGGACGATAACTTTACCGAGGGCTATGAATGGACCGTGCAGCCATTTCACGGTTCCTACCAGGCACAAGAGCGACGGTGTGTCGAATGGAGGTTTTATCATCTACGCTGCTGCTGGGCCATCAGGCACGGATGGCAGGGCTGTGTGGGCGGCCGCGTGTAACACACTGACGGATCTTTGTCCTTCCATTGGCGCCATGGACTTTGACCCGAAGTACATGACTGACACGGCGTGGAGCGTTCGCGTTGCCGCACACGAAATTGCGCATGCACTTGGGTTCAGCCAGGAGAGCATGAGAGAAAAGAGCCTGGTGAAGAAGCGAGAGAGAAGTGTGCGTGGGACGCACCGCAGGATGGTGGCAGGGAAGCACGTTCAGGAGAAGGCGAAAGCGCACTTTGGTTGTAAGTCTCTCGAGGGCATGGTGCTGGAGGACGAAGATGGCCCTCGGGAAAAAGCGATTCTTCACTGGAAGGGACGCCACGCGCGGGACGAGCTGATGGCCCCCGCAGTCGGCGCCGGCTACTACACGGCTCTGACGATGGCGGCTTTTGCTGATATGGGATACTACCGTGTGAATTGGAGCATGGCGGAGCCGATGAGCTGGGGCAGCCGCAGTGGCTGCGACTTCCTGGTCAACAAGTGCAATACAACCGATAATATTGCCGCCAAGTATCCTCACATATTTTGCGATGCTAAAGACACAGAGACGCTTCGCTGCACCTCCGACCGCCGTCACGTTGGGACGTGCACCGCAAGCATCGTTGAGGACAAGGGGAGTCTGGTGGATAAGGACGTCTGCCCTGTCGTATCTTCCGAATTTCACGAAATATCGTCTGGGACAACGTACAGGACGTGCTCGGACGAAAATGTGGATTATCTCCGTGGGTCGCTGACTGGCGGTGGCTCGTGGTGCCTGGACGCGGAATTACTGGAGACGAAGGATGGTGATGGCCATAAAAGCGTCAAGGGAGTGTGCGCGCAGGTGTCGTGTGAGGAGGGCACAGTGAAGGAGAGGCACCTCGGCAGCAGTGTTTTTCAGCCTTGCCCTGAGGACACTGAAATCCCAGTGACGTTGAAATATTTTAAGAAAGATGGGAAGATCAAGTGCCCCAATTACGGCGAGGTGTGCACCATTGCCGCGAACGGCAGCAGTCTTGTCATCCCGAGCGCGTTGGTGGATGGACAGGCTGACGAGCAAGAGAAGGAAGCAGAAGAGTGTGCGGTTGCTTCAGGGTCGCCTTCTCCGGAGAATACTCGTCCACAGTTGTCTCCTGTGGCGTCTGGTGCCTCCATTGAAAAGGAGCCTCCCGGTGCTTTGGCTGCGTGTGTCGTTGGTGGTGGCCTTCATGCCGGTCCGAGGTGTGATCCGGGGGTGCGGACCGAAAGTGGGGACAACACTCAGCGGCGAGGGAGGAGACCTGGCAGTGGAAGCGAGGGAGCCAACAGAGCCTCCGGCCCCGACGCCTTTTTTTTTTTTGCGCCATCACCCGGCGAGGACGTTGCACGAGCGGAGGGCGACCCGCGGGCGGATTGCCCAGCGGTGATTCCCAGTGCCTCCGTGCCTGCAACTCCGATTCCGTCCGTCAGCAGCGACGATTTTCAGGCGATACCCGATGCGTTGGTACAGCAGGCCGACAGTGATGGCGGTGTGGCCGCTGCTACCGCTGGCCTCATTCCCTTTGTGCTTCTTGTTGTGGTCGCTGCGGCGGTAGTGCTGGTGCCTCTTTGAGCAGCCGCGGCGGCTGGGCGCAATCAAACTGCGGCAGGGCGAGAGTATTTACTTGGCACATTGGCCCCGCACTCAAGATGTGCAAAACCGTAGCAATAACACTATGATACACTCACTGCATTCCCCGTTTCCTTCTTTGCTTGTGGGTGATGGGCAAAATGACCGGTCTTTTATTGCATTGTTTTTTATTCTGGGAAAAGGTGTTTTTGTTTTATTGCTTAGAGGGTTTAACTTTCGTGAAAACTGTGTGTGAACGAAGTAACATGGAAAGAAAAGACAGTTTCCAGCACCACATGTATACACGCGTTTTTTGATGCGATTGGGACGAGGGGAAACCACCGTACTCTAATCGTGAGTAAAAAGTAAAGGAAATGCGCTCCAATGGAGGCGGGGTCGTGCCGGTAGCTGTTTCTCTGAAGGACAGGGACGACTGCCTCTGCCTCCGTAATTGGTGCATGCGGCTTTATCTTTTACAGTTTTGCTTGGTTTTGTGACTTTGATTTTTTTTTGTGCGTCATTGCGAGAATGTGGACCTCAAATAATTTCTGTGCTTCGGCTTTTAATCTGTATGCGTCCTTTTTATTTTTTTGCCTTCCCGAGTTTTTGCATCCGTTTTTGATTGGCCGTGTGTGTTTCGGGTGCTCTGCTGCACTGTGGGTAGTGTGTCTTACTTCCTTCTGTCCCTGCTGTTCTGATTGTGAGAACACGCTGTGGGTCAGGGTGCATGGCTCCGTGGTTGCGGCACTATTTGTTGTGGTTGCGTTGAGGCAGCCCCGACAAGACTGCCAACGTGTGGCTCTTGGGTGTCTCGTTGGGCTCTTTTCCGTCTCCTGCGCGATGGACTCCCGTCTTCGGCGCACCCTTTCGTGCAGTGGCCTCAGCGCAACAAGGTGGCAGTTTTGTTGCTGTTGCTGCTTCAGCTGTTTTGTGTTTCCCTCTGCTATTGTGAGGTGCAGGTGTCGGATGTGGCGGCAATGAGCCGAAGAGAAGGAAGGAAGGAGGAGGATGCTGCTGCGTGCGTGAGGGCCCTGCGGTGTTGGAGCAGTGCGCACTGTTTGCGGGCTTGATGCGCCCCTTTGGTGCATGGCGTGTCTTGGTGTGTCCTTCTTGCCGTGTGTGGTGCCAGCCGGCTCTTCACGATTGTGGCGATGGCGTGTTGACAGCGGTGTTTGGGTTGGCGTTGGCTGTTCCACCCTCTGGGGCTACGAGGACGTATGCGTCACAATGAGCGACAACAATCGCGCAGGACGCCTGGTCTGCAAGCAAGTGACGCACCGATTGCCGACGCGGCGCGGCCCTCTTGTCTTTTTCGTCCCTCTGGTAGTCTACAGTCTGATGTTTAGACGTAGTGGTCTCCTCTTTTCTCACTCATTTTGTGTGTGACCGCATGCACTGACCACAACAATTGTACAATATAAGTATTACAGAATGCAGGTTTGTGTGTGTGTGTGTGTGTGTGTGTGTGTGTGTGTGTGTGTGTGCCTGTTGCCGTGGATTGGAGTGTGTGTCGTGCGTGGTGTGCGGCGTGCGGTGCATGCCTGGCTGCTGCCCTCTCTCTCCTCATGTGGTGTGCCCTCTGTGTGTGTCTGCCGCACCTCTCGTTTCCCCTGTTGCTCTCCATGTCCCTCACTGTGCAGATCAGCTCCACACCACTGAACGACCACACTCACGATGATGACGTGCCGTCTGCTGTGCGCCCTGTTGGTGCTCGCCCTGTGCTGCCGCCTATCTTTGTGCGTGACAGCAGATGTTGATGATAAAGCTAATAATTCTGGAGGACATTCCGATCCAGATGAAAGTGGTAAGCCCCGCACGTTGCACCCAACAGTTAACGGGCCGGCTAATCCTGGTCCAAAAGGTATGGCCGTTACGTTATCGGGATCGAAAGAGACGGCCGCTCCGCCAGAGAGTCCAAATCCGGATGACGTTGCGCAAGTGAGTTCAGGGCCAACGAGAGAAAGTGCTACGTCCGGTACGAAAGAGTTCACAGATCCGGAAGCCGGCAGGACACAGGAAACAGATGCAGTGACCGGAGCCGGAGTGTTACAAATACAGCCCGAAGACGCAGAGTCACCGGATTCGAGGACCGTTACAGCGCCAAGTACGGCCACTACGGGAATGTCACCAACTCCTCCAAACGAACTGGAAAAAAATTCAGCAAAAAGGATCACTGCGCCAGCTACGACCACCACGACTACAACGACCACCACTACAACACAGGCACCAAGTACTACCACGACTACAGAGGCGCCAACTACGACGACCACCCGCGCACCGTCACGTCTTCGCGAAATCGACGGCAGCCTCAGCAGCTCTGCGTGGGTGTGTGCCCCGCTGCTGCTCGTCGTATCCGCGCTGGCGTACAGCACTCTGGGCTAAAGAGGTGAATGCGGGCTGTGCGTGCCAGCACTCAACCGCGGGGAATTGTGCGCATCTACTGTGGTCCGATGTAAATAAATGAGAGAAAATAATGATTGTGTGTTTTGCTTCATTTGCTTCTGCTGCCCTGCTGTGTGCTCCTTGCCGCTCCCCGCATCCGTCACGTTGAACGCATCCCAGACACACTCGTATGTACTACACGCACACAACTGCTTGCATGGACGCATGTCCGTGTGTGAATGCATGCACACTGGAGCCATACCGTGCAGCCCTTTGTTTTTTGTGTGTTTTTACATTTTTTACTTTATTGCTGTTTGTTTACCTGTGTTTTGTTTTTATTTTTTTTTGCTGATTATTAATTGCTGCGGGGCGTTTTGTGTGTTTTTGCCCTTTCACTGTTTTCAACTGCCTCATGTTGTGTGCTGCTGCCGCTGCTGGGGTGCTGACATTTGTTGCTGTGGCGTGACTGTGTGAATTGTCTCTCCTTACTTCTGCTCTGCGTTGACGGGGAGTTAGTTTGTGCTGAAGGCTACACGCAAGTGACAGGAGTGATGGCGATGATGATGACTGGCCGTGTGCTGCTGGTGTGTGCCCTCTGCGTGCTGTGGTGCGGTACTTCTGGCGGTAGATGTGACGACGTAAAACAAAAAGAATTGCTGGATCAACGGTCTGTATCTCAACTCGGTGAAGAAAGTCAGCGGGCATCATCAGAGTCGATCGATGGAGGCCCCGAAGAAGCGAAGCAAAGGTTGGAAAAACAAAAAGGAATGGATGCTGGCCCGCAAGTGAATTCGGGCGTACAAACGCCATCCGAAAGTTTAAGTGCAAAAGAAGAAGAATTAACAAAAAAACGTGATGAATTATCACCAAAACCGCACAACGAAAACGGAGTAAATCCGCCTCCTGAACATGTAGCAAACGAACAACAAGAAAACCCTGCACGCAACAATCCAATACGTCGTGTAGGAGAATCAACGAACGACCCGGAGAGAAAAGACTCATCAAAATTGCCTCCTCCCACCAGTGACCCACCAGTTCCAACGCCATTAACACCAAACATTACAAACGAAACACCACCCATAACTACAGGAAACATTGCGGTTGGAAAAGGAAAAGGCACTGACGTTGAAAATGAAGATGGCAAAAGAAACAAGACAAACGAAGGAAAACAACAAAAAATTCAAACACAACAGCAACAAGAACAACTTCTGCA
Organism: Trypanosoma cruzi; assembly: GCF_000209065.1. NCBI lineage: Eukaryota > Euglenozoa > Kinetoplastea > Trypanosomatida > Trypanosomatidae > Trypanosoma > Trypanosoma cruzi. The sequence goes on from NW_001849456.1 coordinate 60,368, forward strand.
AGTGCAACAAGAGACACTCTCTGCTTCATCCACAGGGCCGGTGGAAAAGGAAAGTACACCACCGCCAGTTGCAAAGCAACAGGAATTGCCACCGAAGGAAGTAACCACTGATTTAAAAGAACAATTGCGAAAAGAAGCTCCTTCAGCTGCCACGCACAGTAAATCAAATGGTAATAACGATCCAACATTGTCATCCGCTCCTGGAGATGCTGCTGCTGTTGCCAATCATTCTGCAGATAAGAATACAGCGACAGTTCACAACGATACGGAATCCTCTGAAACGGTAGTAACAGAAGAAGACCACCAAAATGAACATACCGCGGATAATGAAGGAGAGAACATGAAAAACAAAAACATCGTTGTTACAAATCACACCACGAGTACACAGAACAGTGACAGCAGCACCGCGATCCCCCACACCACCTCCCCTCTTTTGCTTCTTGTTGTTGCGTGTGCGGCTGCTGCTGCGGTGGTGTCCGCGTGAGAGTGAGGGTGAGAGAGCCGTGCACCGCCCGCACACACACTCGTCCGTCTCTCTCTCACTCTCCCTGTGTGTGTGTGTGTTCCCTTGCATGGACTCTCGCCCTCACTTCACCCCACGAAGCACACACATAATGTGCCCATTGTATATATGCATGCACACCCATGCAGGCCCGTTGGCGCTCTCTTTTGCACCACACGCACCGCTGCCGTCCTGCCTGGCTGCATGGGCGGAGCACCGTAACTGTTTCTGTTTTGTTTTTATTGCATTGAGTGGGCGACCTCTCTCTCTCTCTCTCCCTGTGTGTGTGTTGCTTTACGGGAGCAATGAGAGTGTGTGCGCTGGTCGTCCCACGCTTCGGCTTCTTGCTTTATTGTTTTTCATTGTTTTGTGGTTGAGAGCACCCATTCTGCTGGCTGTGTGTGTGATGATATAAGTATTTTTCGTGTGTGCTATTTGCTTTTTTCTCTGCCGTTTCTTCCTTTTGTCTTTTTTGTGCCGCACATTTGCGCTGAAAATATAGGCGCTGACAAGCAAAAATACGCCGTGTGGCTCACGCTGTGGAGCGGTGTGAACGCCGAGAACGCACGTACACACAAGTTTTTGATTGCGGTGGCAATTGCGAGGAGGCATGACAGAAGGCTGCTATTTGTTTCCTCGACGCGTTGCGGGTGTGATGTTTGCGGCGTGCAGTCAACGAGTGTTGTTGGGTGTGCCTTTTGCGAGTTTGGATTGATTCCCGCCCAGCAGTTGCATGTGCCGAAGTTTCTTTCACGCTGTGGATTTGCCGACGGGGGATTTTCCGCCTGTGCGGGTGATGTGCGCCTGTGGCGGTTGAGAAGCGGGAGCGCTGGAAGGGTGAACAGTAAAAGGACGGGCGGCAGCGCGTCGGTGCTGAGAAGGGCGGTTGTGCTCTTTTGCATCCCGCTGGTTGTTTGTTGTGTGGGCGTCGCTCGGTGCGTGCTGACGCGTGAATAACGACACACCCGCCGTGGCACCTCCTGCTATTGGTGGTGACCATCGCTGTGTCTTCCCGGTGCACTGTTCTCCCTTCTCGTTCCGTGTGTCTGTGTGCGTGAGTTGTTGTTGTGGGGAGTGACTGCGGCGGGGATGATGGTGCCACTCACTGTGGATGGCGGTGCTTATTCTTTCACCCATATTTTATTAGCCTGTTTTTCTTCATTTTTTTTCACTCTCTTACGAAGAAAGCAAACAAGCGCTAAACGCTACTGTGAAATTCGAAGGCTCTGAAAGGACCAACAGCACACGCACACACAGTCCACACACATATTTATATGCACTCAGGTGTTGCTGCAGTGAAGGCACCCCGCACACACAACCGTCGCCGCGTGACCGGATCCAGCGGAAGGAGGAGGGAAGGAAGAGAGAGTGAGCCGCAGAGGCCCAACATGTCCCGGCGTGTGTTTACTTCCGCGGTGCTGCTCCTCCTCGTCGTGATGATGTGCTGCGGCAGTGGTGGAGCTACAGCCACTGAGAAACCAACGTCAGTTGAGGGAACTTCACCGGAGAAATATTTTATTTGGAGAGATAAGAAAGGAGGAGAAACAGTGAGTTCTTTACGTGTTCCAGTTCTTGTTGAGATGAATGGTGATGTGTTTGCCGTTGCCGAGGCGCAGTGCACGGAAGCCAGTAAGAGCGGTTTTACTGGGATTGCCTCGGAGCTCCTGGAGTGGACCGATAAAGAATCAAGAGAATTGGATACAACTAAACTGAAGACACAAGTACTGGAGGAATTTCAGTTTGAACAAGGGAATTTCACTTTCCTAACACGAGCTCAGGATGCTTCCCAAAACCGGACAAAAGTACGTGTGAGCCGGCCAACAACAGTTGTGATTGGGAGTGTTATTTACATGTTTGCTGGAGACTACAGTTT
>NW_001849456.1:62842-69584 GCF_000209065.1 Trypanosoma cruzi
GCTGGTTGGCTTTTTGTCCGGCAAATTTTTTTGGAATACATGGATGGACCAGTACCTCGTGGGTGAATGCCACAGTAAAGAAAGGAACGGAAAAAAAAGTGACCAGCACGGAGAAGGGCGTGACTTTCCGGGGAGCGTGGGTGGAGTGGCCTGTTGGCAGTCAGGGGCAGACCGTGCCGTACTACTTTGCGAACTACAACTTCACTCTTGTGGCGACGGTGTCCATCCACAATCTGCCGAGGGGAGATAACCCCATTCCATTGATGGGTGTGCGTCTGGAGGGTGGAGGAGAAAAAAAACTTATGGAGTTGTCGTACGACAAAGAGGGGAAGTGGCAGGTGCTGTGCGGTGGCAAAACGACCAAGGAACTCCGCAGTAATTGGGAGCCAGAGACAACACACCAAGTGGCCATTGTGCTACGGAACGGAAAACAGGGCTCCGCGTACGTCGATGGTCAGCGTGTGGGAGATGCGTCATGTGAATTGAAAAACACGGATTCGAAAGGAATCTCCCACTTCTACATTGGAGGGGATGGAGGCAGCGCAGGGAGCAAAGAAGACGTGCCTGTGACCGCGACGAATGTCCTGCTGTACAACCGCCCGTTGGATGACAATGAGATCCGCGTCCTCAACGCAAACAAAATTTCTATTCCAAAGCTGACAGGCCTGAAAAGAGTGGCGGCAGGAGCAACGGGTGAAGGTACCGCTCGTGACGGCGGGGCACATGGTGGCAGCACTGTTTGCGGAGGCGGACTGCTGCCGCTGCTCCTTCTGCTTGGATTGTGGGGGATTGCCGCTTCTTGAGGAGTGTGTGGCCTCTGCGTGGAACACCTCATCCCTTCCCCACCACCGACGCACACACCCCTGGTAGTGGATTAATCCCCGTAAAGGAAAATTTTCATGTTTTTTTTTTTTTACTTTTTTGTGCGTGTTTTTTTCTAGTCTCTCATCTCTCATCCCCTCTTTTTTGCTTTTTGGGACAATCAATATGGACGTTCTTTTTCTACTCTTCCCTCTTTTAATTGTTTCTTCTGCACTCTTCCTGTGAGGGGTGCCGTGTGTTTCCCGCCCAACTGCTCCGCTCGCACACCCACCGACACGCTCATGACGACGGGCCTGTGCGCCTCGCCTGCTGCACGCATGAGGAGGGGCCGTGACGAACGGCGCGCTGAGGGAGCCGTGACGTGTGGGCGTGCGACGAGGGCCTGTGGGGCGGAGCACACATTTCTTTCCCTCTTGTTTTGTTTTCTTTGCGGCCAGGGCGGGCAGACACCCGCAGCGCCACACACACAGCCACACCCTGCCGCCGTGTTCTTAAGACCTTTTGCTTTGCGCGTGCATTTCTCGCGCCGGCATTTCTTTCGGTGTCGGTCTTGTGAGCATTTCTTTTCCCCGATTTTTTTTTCTTTTGCTTCGCTCACTCTCCCGATGGAGTGACGCGACCGCCGTCATTTCTGCGTGCTTCTCTCAGTCCCCACACACACGAGTGACTGAGCTCTGCAGGCCGCACTCACACGCCGATGAGAGGGCTGAGGGGAGCAGCAACACGCAGATGACCCCATGAAGTATAAACGACGTGCGGACACACAGAGGGTCAGACGGTTGAAAGACATTTAAATACGTTTTTAATTTTTTTTTGGGCAAAATATATGCAGACAGTTTGGTGTGGCCACAAGGCAGCCGGCAGCTTTTTTAAATTTGTGTGGAACAGTAATGGATGATTTCTTTTATTTATAATTATTTTGTGTGATGGGGTTTGTATAAGACGAAGGGAAACGTGTTTTTTTTTAAAACAAATCTTGTGTGAATTGCCACTGCCTGGACTGCAGTGCAGTCGTGAGTTTGAGCGGTCTTCTTCTTGTTGCTTCCGCCACGCACCTCCGCTGTACATTTTTTTGCGTCTCTCCACATACTCTGCTCTCTTTTTTCTACTTTTTTTTTCTTTGTGTTTCTGCAGACACACACACAAGATGCACATTGCAGTGGATTTGAATGCTTCTTTTGTAGTGCATGCTGGCAGTTGCGTGTGGCGGCTGTTGTCTTCCTCCGTTGCCATGAGGAGAAGGGAGGAGGGAGGAGGGAGAGGGAGTGCGCAGCCCGAGTCTCCTTTCCTGCGGATGCGGTGGTTGTGCCGGTGGATGTGTCGTGTGCTCCGAGTGACGGCAGCCTGAGCTATCGTGTGTGTGTGTGTGTGCGTGGAAGAAGTGTTCTGCTGCCAGTGCTGAGGCTCAGTATGAGAATTATACTTTCAGTGGCTTTGGTGCGCACATGCATGGCAGGAATGGTGAGCTGGGTGCTGTGTGCCATGTGGCCAATGCGGTGCACACATGTAGCAACTGTGCTGCCAGCTGTGCAACGAAAGAGGAAGGGGCCACCGTTGCCTTCACGATGAATGTGACGACACATAAATACGCCGGCCCTTATGAATTGTGGTGGCGTCAATTTTCTCCCGATGGAACCATCCATCCGCCTGCACGGAGCAGCGATGCTGACCGGACGGTCATCTGTCAGTTGCCGCCACCCCGTGAAGGGAAGGATGACACAAAATCTGGTGGGACAACTGCGCCGCAAGTTAATGCTGAGCCGTCACGTCAAAACGAGGATTGGCGACAGTCTGCGGCGGCTGACGGACCGAACACCGTCGATCGGAGTCCCGCATCCAACACGGCGACCAACACGTCCGAGACGAAGCTTGAGTTTGCTTACGCTTAAAATATCAATGTGGCTCCGACACCATCCGAAAGAAGGCCCACGCCTGTCACCGAGCCGAAGGGGAATCCCATTGATGATGCGATGAGTGGTTTAATAAATGTTGAGTTGCCGCGGGGAGTCGATCTATTTGTGGCGCAGACGACGCTGGTGCAGCCGAAGGATGGGATTGTTCCAGTTACGACGAGGGATTCATTTGTTGCACCCTCTCTCGTCAGTGCTGGTGGAGTAATTGCTGTTTTTTTTTGAAGGATACATTTATGCCGAATATCAATGTGGTCAATTAATTATGTCCTTTTCTTCTGATGCTGTTGCGGGGTACATCGACTCTGCGTGGAATTGGTCCACTGTTGTTGGTGGGGTCAATAAAAGATACATGGAGGGCACACACTGTGCTTGGTGCAGCGGAGGGAGAGGAGAGTTTGGGTGCTGTGCTCCGCCCCACAACAATCACGAAGGGCAACAGAGTGTTTCTTCTTACCGGAGGCTCTGATGTGTCCTACGAAGGTGGGTGCTGGAGAGAGGGCGGCTTGGAGCTGAAACTGGTTGTGGGTGATGTCACGAATCCCACGGGTGGAAAGCAGAGTGGACGGATCGAATGGGGCGACCCCAAACCACTCTCGAAACTGATCTCTTCTGCTTCTCACAAGGTGAATGGACGGAGTTCATTGCTTCCGGTGGCGCAGGTGTTGTGATGGAGGATGGCACGCTTGTGTTTTCTCTGATGGCGGTGAATGAATCGGAAGACGTTTACTCCATGATCGTGCATTCGACGGACAACGGCAGTATCTGGGCGCTCTCTGAAGACATTTCCCCTGCGAAATGCCTTAACCCCTGCGTCACAGGATGGGAGGGATCACTTCTCATGATTGTTGACTGCGAGAATGGCCAGAGGGTGTACGAGTCGCGTGACATGGGGACAAAGTGGACGGAGGCCATCGGGGCACTCTAAGGTGTGTGGGTCAACGCCCGATCAGGAGTCCCTCAGAAGGAAAGCCTGCGTGTGGATGCCCTCATCACCGCGACCATTGAGGGAAGGAAGGTCATGCTGTACACTCAGAGAGGGCACACCTCAGGGGAGAAAAGGGCCACTGCGCTCTGCCTTTGGGTCACGGACAACAACCGCACTTTTTCTCTTGGACCGGTTGTCGTGGAGAATGCTGCGAATTGGACGCTCGCCGGCAACCTGCTGTACTCGGATGGAAGTTTGCATCTTTTACAAGGGAGGGGCAACGGTGAATGCCGTGTCATCTCACTTTGCGGCCTGACGGAGGAACAGAGTGCGGTCAGGTCCGTCCTCAGTACTTGGACGCAAAAGGGCATTTTCTTCTCCAGCTTCTCTATACCCACGGCGTGGCTGGTGGCAGTTTTGTCCGGTGCGGCCAGTGATGACAGGTGGAACGACGAGTACCTTTGCCTGAATGCAACGGTGACGAATGCAGCGAAGGACAACGATGGGTTACAAGTGACGGGACTTGAGTCCAGGGCAATATGGCCTGTGAACACTCGGGGTGATAAAGTGCGTCATGTATCTTTGAGCCACTACTTCACACTTGTAGCGTCGGTGAACATCGAAGAGGCTCCGAGCGGGAGCACTCCTCTACTGACTGCGGTGCTGGCGAACACTGAGTCCAGTCATACCATGGGACTGTCGTACAGCCACAAGAAGAAGTGGGAGACGACGTTCGAAGGCAAGACAACAACACGGAGCAGCACTTGGGAGCCGAGGAAAGAATACCGAGTGGCACTCATGCTGCAAGGCAACAAGGCCTCTGTGGACGTTGATGGCGAGTCGCTGGGGAAGGAAGAGGTGCCGTTAACGGGCGAGAGGCCACCTGAGGTCCTGAGGTTTTGCTTTGGGGCGTGCGGTGGGCACTAATCTCATGTGACGGTGAAGAACGTTTTTCTGTACAACCGCCTACTGAATTTCACTGCGATGCGTGCACTCAAGGACAGGGTCCCCGTTCCGACGAGGGAAGCGGCTCCGACACCATCTGAGAGGGTTCGAGTAGTTGACAGCGTCAGAGAGCACGTTGCTGGGGATATTACCGAAGAGAAATGAATGGGCACAACGCAATGCCACTGGACATGAATCCCTATTACAAATAGTCAGCTCGCAGGGTCTGGAGCGGCGTGAGTCCCGACGACCGCCTCGCCCTCTCCCAACGACGTGAAATTGATACTGCGTGATTTGAGCGGTAACAATGCCGTGCGTGTGTGTGTGTCTTGTGTGTTGCTGCTTCTGGGATTGTGTTTGGGGGGCGGCAGTCTTCTGAGCCACAGAGTGTGGATTTGCGACTCCTCACGGAGAATACGTGCCGCATTTCTCGCCCTTTTTTATGCCACCTTTTTTATTTATTTTTTAACGTTTTACTGTTTGTTGATTCTTTCAATGTTTTTACTTTTCAATGTTACCTTTAATGCAGTTTATCTGTTATAATCAGTACTGTTGTTTTTTTCTTTACGCGGTGTTCGGTTGATAAATACCGTGATGAGCGATTTGTTTCCCCCTCTTGTTTGCCTTTTTTTTTGCCCACACACGGTGCCGGCCTCATTGCTGTGCGTCCCACGGACTGCCCGAAAGGAGGAGCGGAGGAACAGGCCGGATGCCGCATGAAATGTGAGGAATGTTGTGTGGGCTGGTGGAACAGTACGAACACTTTTCTTTAATTTTTGTTGCGCAGGCAATATTTATATACAGAAACACAAGGTCGTTTCTATTGCGTTGCATGGCACATGAAATAAAATTTCTGCCGAATTAAATTTCCCTAATTATTTCTTTTGAGGGTCATGCCGGACTCTCACTTTTTCCTTTTATTTGGTAACTCACCGCAGCGTGCCTCCATTGTTACCGTATCCACTGTCGCTGTGTGTCTCCGTGTCCCGTTGAGTGTCCCTCTGCTGGCCGTGCTGTTGACATGCCCCCACTTCTTCTTTCCTGCTAGTGGCACCGATGGTCCGCGACGACGATTGTTTGTGCTCCCCTTTGCGATGGCACGAGGGTGACTGGGCGCTGGCCTGCTGAGTGCGCTCGGAGGGAAGCGGATGGTGTGTGCAGTGCTTCACTGTGAGTCGTTCTGCCAATCCGTGGGTGCGGAGGGAAGTAAAGGACTGCAGCGTGGACTTGGATCCGCCCGTCCCTTTCGTTGCGGCCGTGTGTGTGCTGGGCGCATGGCTCTATCTTGCGGTGCGACGTGGATGGCATTGCTTTTGTTTGTGCCCTTGTGCATGCGCTGTGCGGCGGGCTTCTCTTCCCCATGACACCGCCCTTGTGTGCGGGCGAGTGGAGGGAGCGGAGGTGTGAGGGAGTGAGGGTGGCCGTTGTTTCCGCACATTTGGATCTTCCACAAAAGTGGCATTTTTCGGCAGCCTCTCGCAGCACCCAGGCCGTGGATCGAGAGGATGGGAGGGTCTGCTCCAAGCACAACGAGGACAACAAGATGCAGTTCATGACGGCCAACCTGATCCGCGGGTGGTTCCAGCGCATGGAGCACGTGCGCCAGTACGCGTTCGGCGTTGCACTCATCATTGGGGAGGAGAGGCGGCACGACATTGTGGCGCTGTGGGTGTTGTGCGGCCGGGGCATGCCGGCGATTGTGAGGGACGTGGAGGACACGGAGCTGTTTGACTGAGGGAGGAACTGGAAGACGTCGCGGCGCAGCGGGAGCGCATCACGGACTACCTGTGCTGGGAGGGCCCGACGATCCCGAGGCCTGTGCTGGAGGGGCGTGTGCTCAAGTGAGCGTGGCGTGCTGGTGAGGGACGGAGTAGAGAGAATAACGGTAATAGTAACTGTGGGGGTGTGAGGAACGGGACAAGGGCGAGGAGCACTTCTTTTGATTATTGTTTTGATTGTTGTTGAGCGGCGTCCACCTAATTGTTGTTGTGCGTGACTCTCATCGCTGGATGGGACGGTGCGTGGCTGTGTGACTTGTCTCTCACCTTTTGCTTCCTCTTTGTTGACGGGGAGTTAGTTTGTGCTGAAGGCTGCACGCAAGTGACAGGAGTGATGGCGATGATGATGACTGGCCGTG
>NW_001849456.1:69684-101144 GCF_000209065.1 Trypanosoma cruzi
GTGCCCTCTGCGTGCTGTGGTGCGGTGCCTGGTTGTGTGATGCGGCGGAGACTTCATCGAGTGCTCCGCATCGTGATAATGCGGAGGAAACGATGACTCCAGAGGAGGTGACTGAGGCTATCGAAAAGCTCGCAGAGGGAGTGCTGGACATGATTCGAGTATCTTGTGGAATGTCTTTCATTACGAGTGTAAATGCCACGTTACCCGCGCACAACGACACAGAAGTTGAGAAATGCGTAAAAAAAACGGCGGTTGAGATTTCCGGCGTCACCCCTCGTGGCCGGCCTGCAGCCGCAACCACAGACGCCACTTTGGCCTCGCCATTGCCGTCGTCAAGTTCTGCTACCAGCGCCTTGCAGGGGCAGGCGCAAGGATCACCGGGTGCTGCACCAGAGCCTGTGAAACCCCCGCAGACAGATTCAGTCAATACCGAACAGCTGTCTGAAACGCCGGCCTCCACAGGCGGTGGTGAGTTGGCTGACAGGAGCAGCCATACACCGACCGACGTCGCAAGAACACATGAAGCACGCCCAGCTGGTAACGCCACTTCCACACCGACGGCCACTCGGGGAGATTCCGAGAAGTCACCGGCGATCACCACCCGAACACGTGAGACAAACGAGACTGACGACAGTGACGGCAGCACCGCGGTCTTCCACACCACCTCCCCTCTTTTGCTTCTTCTTGTTGCGTGTGCGGCTGCTGCTGCGGTGGTGGCCGCGTGAGAGTGAGGGAAAGAGAGCCGTGCACCGCCCGCACACACACACTCGTCCTTCTTCCATACCGAGTAGCACATCAATATTATTACTAATTTTGAAACCATGCACTACTTCTACAGAGGATTAGACGGTAATTCTGCAGCTTTACATTTCCACAAAGCTACGGGATGTGCTTCCGCCTTTATTACCGATTTGGCAAAGGGGGAGAAAAAAAAGGCAAACATGTCTGTTCTCCCCTTCCGAAAAACAAAAAACAACAAAAAAAACAACAAAAAACATTCCGCGTCTGTCCAATTTGCACTTGTATTTGCGCGCATGGAGCTTCTTGGGGGATAAGATCCAAAAAAACAACAAACAAACTAACAAACATGCGAACAAAGCAAAAAACGGAAAACAAAAAACAAAACAAAAAAAAAAAAAAAAAAAAAAGAAGAGAGAGAGAAAGAGATGCGATCTCTTTTTCTTTCTATTTGCGAAGCGCACTCAAGTCGAGTGGGCGTATACTAGGTGGAATATGGAGTTGGTTTGTGGGAGACGACTCCTGTGATACCACGACCAGTGGGGTCTCGTTTGTAGCATGTGAGAACATTCCCCAACCTTCTGAGATATCGGTGGAAGGAGGCGTGATCGTCGGCCACTGCATACGATTGGAGGTTGATGCAGACTCCGATGTTTCATGTCTCTCTATCCCTGCGTTCCCTGGAGCATTTTCATCATTCACAATCTCCAGCTGCTTCTCATCAGTTTTCTTTTCCTCAGCGGCTAAAGGTAACGACCCAATCGTGTTGACTTTAGGTTCGGGGTGATGCTCTTGTGATATTACTTCCCTTTCCTTCTTTTTCCGGTCCCTTAATGCCCCTAACAAATGATTTTTCTGTGGCTTCAGCAAACGGTGTGCGAGTACACTTGCGGGGAACTGTAGCGACCGTACGCTCTCCGACGGCTTTCGGGATTCCCCCACTAATGTCGCTGTCGGCGTTGCGTCGTGGGTCTCTCTTCTATGATGCGAGGCCTTTGACGCCTGTTGCACACTGTGGGGTGGTGCTCCTGGCGTAGGTTTCATTGAAAACCTCTTTATCAGAAAACCACGTTCCCATGGATTCTTTTTGTGGGCAGGGGAATTTTCCTCCCAAGACGGAGGCGCTATCTGATGATGTTGCCTTTTTTCTTGCATTCTAATGGCATCGTTATATAACCGCTTCCATGGAGAGATGTGGTGTTTTTCATGTAACTTAATATTCCCGTCCAAGGGAGAACGGGAAGTACTTTTTTCTAAAGATATTTGAGAGGATGTTGTCCTTTTACGATGTCCCTCGTGTCCATAAGACTGCGGTGTTCCGGTTGTTTGATTCCCTGTGATAAGTCGTCGCTTCGATTGCGGTGACACCATTTTTATTGGCTCCTCCTGTGAGGTTCTTTTCTGTCGCGGGTAAAGACGTGTCACCGGCTGTTGGATGGTATCAGCTTTTGTTTGCTTCACCCCTGTCAGTGGTCCGTTGAGACGGTACGCCTCCAATTCCTTACGAATACGTACTCGAAGCTCGGCAATAGAGACATCCTCGTAGTCACTACTATCTGCCGCTTCCCATTTTACATTCGTTGCCACACCATGGTTTGTGGAGTATTGTGTTCCCTTAGCAAATGGCATTGTTTCTCGATGCCGCACGTGTACGGCTGTTTTTTTTTGCTTTACATTTTCTGCGTGTTCCCGTTGAAGCAAAAGTAATTCAGTTGCCGTGCGTTGGAAGGTGGTATTCGGGGACATTTTCCATGTAACGTGGGCAGTTGGGGATCTTTGTGTTACGCTTCGTCGCTTTCGTTTCATGGAGAAGAGGGAATTTGTTTTTTCCCCTTCATTTATACTGGCGTCTCCTTTACGATGCATGGTACCATGTGGTGGTCCCGCTTCCTTACTACCTTCGTCATATAATAAATTCTGACCACGATGCAGCAGTTTCTCAATGCGTTCAATAGAGTGTTGAATGTCTCCAAGTTCACGTTGTGGCATACTTCCCTCCGATAACTTACCGGAGACCATGTCATCATATATCATTGTGTTTGCTTGTAGACTACTAGCCGTTTGTGTGTTTGTGTGTGTGTGTGGGAAAAAACAAATGGGAAATGCCGTTTGCAAAAAAAAAAAAAAAAAAAAAAAAAAGAAAGTGCAACGGATGCCGATGCCGTTGCAGTTGATGTGACAAATGAGTGGGATGATGGGAGGGATGGAGATCTTATGTATAAAAAGGGAGAAGAAAAAAGAAAAAGGAAACTGAGAAGTAAGACGTCTTGGGTGTTTATTTCTTCTATTGCCATATGGTATTATACATTCCACACTTTCCCACTCTTTCATGTATAAAAGAGAGGAGAGAGAGAGAGAGAAAATTATTATTATTATTTTTTTTTTTTTTGCATGTGGTAAAGCTCTATTCGGGGCTCCTATATATATTTATATGTATATGTATGTATGTATATTACTCCCTTTTTCTCCCCTTCATGCATACACTCTATAGAGAGAAAATAAAATAGGAGAGCGGGTGAATTACCATAAGAATGACTTTTCCATTGGACCCATTTAAGTGTGAATTGCCTATGTGACAATTTACTCCCACATCAGGGAAGATATGCCATCGACATATAGCGGTGGCTCAAGCACTCCGCCTGCTGGCGTACTTCCATAAGGGATTCATTACCGGTTGAACGCCAGTTACACAGAACAAAATACAACGTAGGGTCTGTCAAGAATGCCACTCGCCGCAGTGTATGACTGCCAAACTGCAAACAATACCGACGAAATACGGGAGAGGCAAAAGGCATACTGCTAAAATTTCGGCTAGACGATAATTTCTCCACATTTCTCCTTTCCGTATCGAATTTACCATCGCCAATGTCACTTCCTAGCGGCAACTGAGATTTCCTCAGTTTACGCCATTCATTTTGGCGATCCAGCTGTTCTTTTCGTGCCAAAACACAACGCATGGTGCCCCGCTGCGTCAGGCTCGCAGGCATGTTTACACGCCAGCTACAAAAAGCATCCACCGTTACAACGCGGAATCTATGATTTGTCACCACCGAGTTGTACCGTCGCATCACGGCATCAAACGGTGTAATAATTTTCTCACCGAATTTCTCAGGGAGGTGCGCCGAGGCGTTGCCGCGGGAATATCGAACCCACGCACACATTTTGGGTCGGTCGTCGGTATCCGTTAAGGTAGCTGACATCTTGCTTCGTGCCGTCAGCGCTTCCCACTCTCGGTCTGTGGCCTCCAGCAGATTCCGTGTATCCACAACCCGTGGATCCGCCAAGTGCGCCAAGTTTGTCGTGACAGCAGTTTTGCCGTACCCTGTAAAAGCATCTACGGCGGGCAGACGCGAGGGCCGAGTCCGGGAGTTGTTTAATGGCCCTTCTTGAATTTCCTCCTGCGTCGGATGCGAGCCAACTTCTGACGTACCGCCACTACCCACAGCGGCCCGCCCATGTATGTCTGCTGCGTGTCGACGCCGGTGCCTCTCTAACAACTGAAATGCAAGCGCACTTGCCGTCCTCTCTGCATTACTCAGAGGAAAGGTGGCCAACGTCTCCTCTCTTTCCCATGCACACTGCTGCTTCTGCTGCTGCATGACCGGCACGCTGCCATGCGTGCGCCGTCGTAGCCGACCACAAATGACACGAGAAAACCTCATTCCTTCCTTTGGGCTTGACGCGCCTCGCAGCAACAGCGAGTCATTCAAATAAGTAACAAAGTGCGGAAGGCGGACGGGGTTAAAGAGAAGTGAGGCGCCACACACACAGAAGAGGATAAAACAACAACAACAACAACAAAAAAAAAAACACCCTGACGACTACTCGTCAAGAAATAGAAGCCAATATTTCACCCTCACGCTGGAAGAATGCGGCAAATCAAGTAAATATCGACCAGCGACAACCACAATCTCAAATCCACACACAAACACACACGTACATACATACACACGGGTACGCATATTTAAAAATTCCGTCCTCAACGCCTAGAATTCTTGTGTCCAACAAAAAAGATTACACCACCATGACGGCTTTCTGCGTCTACCTTCTTGACATTTATGCACGTCTGTAAGTGTGCCATTGATGATTCTTTGGTTTCTTTGGGCAATCCCGCACCTCATGGCTCTCATCTCCACAAAAAAAACAACATTTTCGTGCTGACCGCCCATCGCTCTGGAAGTAAAGTTGTTCTCCCGGCTCCTGTACTGCCATAAGCATCCGTCGGAGGAGGCCACTCTGCACACCTGGACAGTTGGGTGACAAATGGCCAGGATCAAAGCAGCGATAACATGTTGCGTTTTTGTTAAATGTTGGGTCATCCGCACGCTCAATAAGCATGCGTTGTCGAAGACGCTCAGACACGCTATTACGGTTATATAACTCTTGGACAGGATGCCCCATAGTACACTTGGGTCCGAGCGGACAAAACCCTGCCATGTAGAATGGACAGGATGGACGAAAAACATGCCGGAGATGACATTTTGGTCCAAGTGGACAGAATCCGCGGCGGTAGGCGGCACATTCCGGTTTTTTCTCCACCTGTATGACATGCTGAAAAGGACACTCCGGGTTCGTGCATTCTCCTAGGCGTTGATAGAAGGCACACAACGGCACATACCGGTCGTCATACTCATGCAGGTACAGACAATTTTCACCATTGACGCAGGCACCACGAAGCCAATGTTTACACACCTCCAGACGCATCGTCTTGAACTGTGAGATGACATGACGCTCCGGGCAGGCCGTACCATGGCGACACTTCCCGTGTTGAAAGGGTTGACAGATCTCACGCCGCTTGACGGTGGCATGCGGTTCATCGGGGAGGGCATCTTCAAATGCGAGTGAAGTGTGCGCGGCGGAATCGGTGAACATGGCGACGCGCTACACACACACACACACACACACACAAAGAAGAAGAAGAAGAAAAAGATAGAAACAAAGACAAGCGCCACTAAACACCGCACGGCTCGTCACCCTGAAAGAGAAATAGAATGAAGTCGTGAAACCAAAAAAAAAAAAAAAAAAAAAAAAAATAGGAGAATTGTGTGCGTGAGTAAGGAGAAAATTAATAATAATAATAATAATAATAATCATGGCAAGACATCTCCCCCACCCGTTGAAGGGACTTTTTTTTTTTTTTTGTTTGTTTCTTTACTACTAAACTTCCGAGCTACATAACGGCCGTTCAAACGCCACCGGTGCACTGCGGAAAAAGTAGTGGTCCAAAAATGCTTCCAACGCCAATATGTTCTTATCGTCTTCATCTTTATCCTCAGCAGCGGCAGCGGCACTATCAGTGGGGTGGCTATCCTTCAAGAGCTCAAGACTCCCGCATGTGTCCCCGCTCCTGCACAGTGTGTGCAACGCCCCGCACACTTCACGAGGCGAGTACCTTGTGGGAAGTCGTTCCACGCCCTCTTCCTCACGCTTGCCCGTCGTCTCATCGTCGCCCCCATTCATGCCCCCGGACTGGCGGTCAAATACACCGCGGTACGTAATAAGCCCACGCTGTCCCTCCATCGGACGATCCCTCATTTCCAGGTAGCGGATAATATACTGGCCAAGGTACTGGTGCATCCGCCGCACCACGTCCAGAGCGGAGGACACAGAAGCATCCGCACTGCTCTCACCCACACGCAACAGCTCCAGGAGCACATGCTCCAACAATCGCCATGTGGGCAAACAACGTGAGGACAAGGAGAGACGCACGCAACAGATATCTTTAAGCACAAAAAGCAGCGTGTCTGCTGCTGTCCTCAATGACATGTCATAAGACATCTCTCGATGCATCATTGCCGTAAATGCAAGCTTCACCCAGTACAGGATGCAGTAATGGTACATCACATTGTCCATTTTTCCAAGCGCCGTGCGAGCCGCTTTGGATGGTAATGGCAAGAGGTCACTCGCAACCCACCGCGATGCATCGTCCTCCGTGTTGTGGAGTGAAAGAAGTGTCAAGGCTGCCTCTTTCCACTCCCGTCGTGCCCAAGAAGAAGAAAAGTCCACCTGCCTACGTCCCCTCTCCAGCAGGTTATACGCCTCTTCCACATGACCCTCGAGAAAAGCCAGGCGACGCGCCAACGACAGGGAATTTGCATCACTTTCCCTGTGACGAGGCCGTCGCCAGTCGTCTTCTACACACGGCACAAAAGACTGTTTTGCTTCCATGGGCTCCATCCAATAATAATAATAATAATAAAAAGACAACAAAAACCCCACAAACACACGCACAAAAAAAAAAAAAAAAAAAAAAAGGAAAACAACAACAACAATAATAAGAAGAAGCCCACACACCGTCACAATTTAATGTTCTCCTTCTCTCTTTCTCTCTTTCTCTCTCTCTATGAAACTTACAAACAAAAACAAAACACAAATCTCTCGAATATTGTGCAGAATGCATGGAACGACGGTGAGTTGAATTCCACGTGTTGCATTGGGCAGAGCTCAATTGAGCCACAGCCAAAACAACAACAACAACAACAATCCATTATCCACCATTTCTTTATTATATTCACGTATCCAATTCTCTCTTGCTGTCTCTCTCTCTCTTTCTCACATTCCTTCCCCCTTTCTTCTTCTTCTTTTCATATTCGCCGTTCCCTTTCTTTTCCGTGGTATTTACTCCTTCAATTCTCTGTTCCGTAAAAATTATTTTTTTTTGCTCTTCCTTTTCTTCTTTTGGTTTGCGTCCTCTAGTAAAGGAAAATCTACCAAAGCAAAAATCTCATCTTCTACATCCATCTTTTCTCTCTTTTCTTTTCTTTTCTTTATCCCCTTTTTCTTCCTCAATGCTGAAAAAGAATAGGGAAAAAAAAAGGGGGAAAATTCTGACAAAAAATAAATAGAAATAGAAATAGAAATAGAAATGGTTCTTGCAACCCTCCCCACCTCACCAATACATGTTATATTGATTGACAGGTACTTCTCCATGTACACACGCTTCTTTACACCTCTCCTCTACGCTCCGCTTCCGATATTATAAATTTCTCAAATTACCCAACGCAAGCTTCTTCACAACGGTGGACTGAACGCCCCACTGGGATTGGATCCAAAGGGAGAGCCATGTTTTGATTGCCTCATCGTCAAGGGGAACGTCACGGCCACGAAAGTCACGCACGATTGTTTGTCCATACTCATCGGCGTAAAGGCCACGATATTGCAGATGACGGCCTTGGACTGTCAAAAGCACAAGAAAGACGTTCGTTGCGGGGTGAAGGTAAATACCCAGACCGTTGCCACAGGTTCGTGCGTGATCATACAGCTCAGGCGGTGTCAATGACGGGCGCAGGCAGAGGGAATGACCACAGAGAGCACACCACACACGTTGGGCCTCATTATCCCCACACACGCTACACGGCTCCGAGGAACTCATTTTAAGAAGCAAATCCCCAAACGTGTTAGACAAATGAAACACTCGGCACACAATAAATTTTCTCCACGACATTGGGCCATCATACGGCACCAGCAGCGGTTTACATTGCATGAGTTCTGCTGGAGGAGTCCCACTCAGCCATGCTGTTGGCTCTTCCCTTCCATTGACAGCCGTCACACTGTGGACAAGCGATGATAGTGCGGTGCCTACATCCCTCCCTGGCTCCACCTGGAATGGAACTTCCAGCAGGTAACACAGCATTGTGAGCACGGCACGCTGCCGACCCTCCAATGTGATAAGAGCCTCCGAATTCAAAGGAAGCAAAGTCACGCGGTCATCTTCGCATCGCACCACTTCTGAAGGAGAGGTATCTAGGATTAACACTTTAAGAAGTGTGAGGCAACCAAGTTCTCTCCACATGGCAACAAGAAGTTTATTATAAGCGTCCATGTTTCCTCCTCCTTCTTCTTCCTTTTCAGATGCTGATTGAATAATTATACCATGATCACTTGAAAGGATAAGTAGCCTTGTATATAGCGCAAATGATGCTGCCGCCCTTTCTGGACAATGTAAAAGATTTACCAGAAGTAGGCATAACTCATCACCCTTACGATAAAACTCCTTTTTAAGCTTTGCGGCATGAGATGCAAGGAGACTCACATCGATTGACACAAGAACCGAAAGCAATGTCAACAATTCATTGTACCGCACCTCTCCACCCGCCTTCACCCATTCCAACGTAACACACATTTGATTCCGAATGGTACGAATGGTCTCCGCCAAAACCCATACTTCTGGGTCATTCAGTTGTAGTTCACTCGGCTTCACCAGGGCATCTTCACCTGATAAACGCGCTGATGGGGCACCAACGGTTGCACGCGCTATTTCTTGATGCAGCTCTGACACATCTTCGGCCACCTTCAGTGTGTCGCTGCGCACGTCTTCAAAGAGTGATGCTGATGATGATGATGATACCGATGACAATCGTTCTCCAGCACTAAATGCTAGTGTGGGTAACGGACAAAGCGTCGTACAGACCATGACACAGATAGGACAGTTAAAATCCTTTGGGCCAAAAATTGAGGGTATACTGGCTCGAAAAACTCTTTCCAGAATCAGGCCAATTCGCCCAATCATTTTTGCCACACATTTCCTATGTGCCGCATGTCCACAGAGATGAATTTGCCCATTCACTTTATACGCCATCGGTGCTTCTCGTTCGGATTCGTCAAAACGTAGACGATAGAGGGTGTCTGAGGTAAAGGTACTCGCAAACAGCATCAATGGCTCATTTGAGGGATCACGACACATGCAGCACTCAACTTCTGCAAGTCGTAGAAGCAATGTGGCCATGACAGATTTGGAGGAAACCGCAATCCCTCTTACATCCCGCACGGAATCCCCATCCATTTTGACATTATCGTCCAGGGAGGCAACGATAGTGGCAGCACTTTTGGCATCATTCGCCTTGACACGTCGTAAAAGCATCGCCTGCCTTTCTTTAAGCCGAAGACGCCGCTGTTCATTTATTTCACTTCGCGTCTTCTGTTCGGCCTCTTCTTCGTTTGCATGTGGCAATGAGGATAATGCCTCCACACTATGCAAGATATACCCTGTCATTGCAGCAATACCGTACATGTCTTTCTCCGATTCACGGTATTGGGTGTAGATTTGATGAAGTGCCGATATGGTTGTTACACCCTTTGAGGTTTTACGTAAGAGGAAATCACGCTTTGTATTCGGTACCAAAGGAATCTCAAGTTTTTCCTTCAGCGTCGTGGCATCCATGATCCCCTCAACGAGAAGTAATTGCTTAAGACCTTCCCATGTGTAACCAGACGGCGGCATAAATTGTTGTTGAAACGTCTTCACCATATCCCAATCAACCCCACGCATAGGGCCTTGGGTGAAAGATGATGAAAAACTGCTGGCAGAGGAGCTGATAACGTGGCATGCCTGCATAGAGATGTATAGGACAGATATCGCATGAAGTAACGATCGTTCTGACATGGATACATTCGATGTCTTCTCTTTTTTCCCCATCACAAAGGAAAGGTACATGTGCACCGCAGCAATGGCTACAGAGAGCACCGCAGGTGTTTGTAATAGGAGACATACTTTGTGATGCACCATGTTCTCGGAACCCATCGTATTATTCCCCTGTGTTTTGCCTGGCTGCTCCTCTAGCCATGGTAGCTTTGGCAGTGGAAACACCACTCTCGACGCCGAAGATGATGATGATGTTGTTGCTTTTGTTGTGGCCCCCGTCGCTTCTCTCTCTCGCGCCATTTGTTCCCGTCGCACAAGCCGCTCATACAAATCCTGCAAGTCCTGCAAAGCCTGATCCCTAACAAGCGGATGATAGAGGTTCACATTGGATCGCCATGTCGCCGCATCCTTCAAAGCAAATACTTGTGTGCGATGACGCTGCTCAGTTACGGCGACCTCCCCTAGAATGGATGGAAGTAGAGTACTGGGATCCAGGCCGGGTATGAGATACTTGAATCGACCCGCAATTATCTCCATAATGTGAAAGGAAAAATCATTGGACACCACCATGCCATGCACCGCCTCTCGCTGCAATACCCGCCTCAAATCATGTTCGTCATGGATGACGGCAGCCCACTCCGTGAGGCAGAGAGTGAGGATAAGCCGTAGGAACAATGGATACCAGGAACCACGGGGTTCATTTGCCTTCGTCACGGCATGCCGCTGCAGCAACTGCGTAGCAAACGCCTCGGATGGTGTGATTAGCATAAGGACATACAGCAAGTAAATGTCATAATCCATCTCCGGTGTGGTGTTATTCAAATAATACAGCGAACGCAACGTCACATCGCATTCATCACGTCGCCAAAGTCCCCGTTCAATTTGTCCCAGCAAAACAGATGGCATGAGACATTCATCAATCCAGTAATCGGTCTTCGCCTGCGTCGACGCAAAAACCTCCGATACAAGAGAGTAGAAAGTCTCCACGCCACGGCTGTGATCACCGGAATTTGTACAGACGTCATCTTCCACAGGTGAATCCTTCTTTATGAAATTCTGTTGACGCAGCAATCGTGTCCACACCTTCACAAGCATGGCAAAGAAACGCATGTGTGGTATGACAAAAGAAGTCGGATTGGGTGACTTTTCGTCTAGTAGATCGTAACGCGGTAACATGTGTTCCGCATCCTGCCCGGAGAGAACATAATTGACTGGTTTAAAGGCATTTCGCTTTTCCGCAAGTGCCGCATTAATAAACTCCAAACATTCCATCAACATTTCTCGCATATATACCCGACATGGTCCTCCCTCCATATCCATGTTGTTTTCAGAGAAAAACAGAGATGATGCATGCTGCAAGTTGAGTGTATCAAGCACCTGTCGGTGATAAGGATACCCAATCGATACATCGGGCACCTTATCCCACACAGGCGGCAAAGATTGCAACAATTTCTGCTGCGATACCGGAATGGGCTCGCTACCTGACAACAACGCGTTCCCAACGATAAGCACCATATGAGCTACGAGGTTAAATGAATGCCGTAGCTCCGCTTCCATCATCATTGCATAGTCCTTATCCACATTATCATTCTCCGAACTTGAGGTTCGTGTCTCTCGACAAATTTTACTACTTGTTCCAATCAGACACAGTGCCTTGCACCAGGCACGGAATAACTGTCGTGAAACAACCATCACCTTGACGTTCTCTGACGCAGATAAAACATTTTCAAACCAGTGACACGCACAAAAGGCAACTTGTGTGAGCTCTGGAAGGAGTTCACGGTCCTTGTGAACATAACAGCAAACGTACAACAATGTCGAGAGGAGTCGGTGGAGAATCGTTTCGCGACCAATGACACATTCCCATTGCGGATTTGGTGTTTTTTGTAGAAGATCGTCCACAACTTCCTTCACGGAGAGCACTTGAACGGAGAGATCCTTCACATGTCGATGCTGCATTACGGAGAGTCGTTCACCGTATTTCAACAGTAATTCCGCAACCGGGACACGCAGTAGCGGATCACTGATGCATCCATCAAGCAAATACAGAAGGGAGTTCTCCCAGATGATAAACCCCTTCAAATCCACAAGCGTCATATTCTGAAGAAAAATTTCTTCCGCACAAGAGTAACGTACATAAACTTCCTTTTCTTCACCATCCACGTTAAATACTATTGGACGCTTCAATAATGTCTCCCCCATCAAAGAAAGGCACATCAAACGTCGTGAACCCTCCCCTGCGTTTGCCAGGTACAACGACAGGGCCACCGTTCGACGTAATGTTCTATCAAACCATCGCATCGTCAAATCCCTATCTTTTGATTCATTAGAGTCCTTTACATATAGTGTGAAAAACTGCATAATTGTCACCTGATAAAGCGATAACCCCCGTGCTACCACCTCAAGCCATCTTTTTTGCACGGGAGGCAAACTTGCGGTGGGGTCATCATTCTTCTGGAAGCCCCTGTGCTTTGAACAAAAGGAGGCTGAATTCCATGCCATGGGATCACCACAGTCACACAACCCGCCACCCCCGCCATACCGTACGGTGTGCTTGTGATTTCTACAAGGTGAGTTCTGAAAGCAATCCGCACAGAACACACACATTGAGTCCACTGCACATTCCAGACAATGGGCGATGGCTTCGTGCTTCGTCAGTGCCCGTCCACAGACGCGGGGTGCACCTTGATTCTCCAATCCCCGACGCGCCTCATCGTCTAGCGTCATCACCAACCACCACTCCAGCGCTGGCAGCTTACCTGCCAAGTAGCATTCATGTAAAGTGTCTTTGTTCAGCCTTGCCAGGCCGGCTTCCACGACAGCCTGCAGCTTCTCCGGATTTTCACGAAATACCGCGGCGCAGTCAGAGTGAGTGCGACGCACCAGAAGCTCCGACGACGACGTGTCAAGAAGATCATCTCGTCCCACCGGATGTTGTGAGAAGTCATTCGTGGCGTAAAATTCGTTTAGATCTGTCCGCACCAGCAACTCCCACTTTTCCCGGAGTGGCCTATTTACCTCCCTTACCTCCGTAATACCTGCCACTTGGTGCAATGCGGCATATGCCATAACCTGCCGCGTGTCCCAGCTCGCCGGTTCCATCGGCTGAAGAACTCTCCCGAACACCATGATCGACTATGGGAGGCGCACAATGAAAAACTCCAGAAAAAAACAACAACAAAAACAAAAAGCTGTAAAGAACCACGCAAATTAACAGCTATGCGCCAGCAAATACACACGCAAAAAAAAAAAAAAATAAAAAAAAATAGTAACAATAATAATATAATAAAATAAACACCACCCCACAATATCAATAATAACCCCCTACTCACCCTTGTTCCAACAAGAGAAACACACACACATCCATATATATATATATAGACATGTGTGTGTGTGTGTGTACATGAGTTTATGTACACCGACAGACACGGTGTCGCCAGCGCCATCCAGTAAAAGAAGAAAAAAAAAAGAAAAGAAAAAGAAGAAGAAAAAAAAAAAGCAGGAGAAACGTATGAAACAACAAACATGCATACATTCAAATAAGCAAGAAAAAATGAGCGTCATACCACGCATCATTGCAATCTAGGAGGAGATACACACCCACGCATATCCACCACAAATGATGCATTGATAAAACAACAACAATTATAACAGAAACAAACGAAAAAAAACAGAAAAAACAAACAAACAACAAAAAAAAACTTTTAATTGAATAAAAACATGTTTAAAATTAATAAAAACAAAATTTTTTAAAAAGAATTTGCATGTCGCGTAAAAAAAACAACAACTACCACATAGACACACACAAAACAAAAAAAACAAAAACAAAAACAAAAACAAAACAAAAAAAAAACAGAAAAAAAAAAAAAACAAAAAGGCTCCCGTTCTCAATAATAATAATAATAATAATAATAATAATATCATTCTATCAAAAAAAACATATTACCCCAGAGAATCCAACACCAAAATATATTTCTTCCTCTTTTTTTTTTTTAATGAGGAGATATTGTCCACCCTTTCCAAATACACTAATAATAATAATAAAAATAAAAACAACAATGGAAATAAACGAATATCCCTCCATTTTACTCTATTAGCTTCCTGTATGATTACTATTATGTATTACCGTGTGGCTCTTGCCACTAAAATTCCGCGTCGAGAGAGAAAACCTTTGTAGTCCCCTCCGAACTCATTACACCCGCCTTTTGGTACTCACCGACCTTCTTCTCAAAGAAGTTTGTCTTTCCCTGCAGTGAGATCATTTCCATAAAGTCGAATGGGTTCTTTGAGTTGTAGTGACGTTCGTTGCCAAGTGCCACCAGCAGCCGATCCGCCACAAACTCGATGTACGTCGACATCAAATCTGCGTTCATCCCCAGCAGCCGCACAGGGATGGCGTCACAGATAAACTCACGCTCAATATCCACCGCACTGCAAATAATCTCGCGAATACGCTCCTTTGGTAACTTGTTCACAATGTAGTTTTCGTACAACAGGCACGCAAAGTCCGTGTGCAAGCCTTCATCACGCGAGATGAGTTCATTACTGAACGTCAGCCCGGGCATCAGACCACGCTTCTTTAGCCAGAAGAGCGCACAGAAGGAGCCGGAAAAGAAAATACCTTCCACCGCCGCAAAGGCAACAAGGCGTTCGGCAAACGAACTGCTGCTGCGGATCCACCGAATCGCCCAGTTGGCCTTTTTCTGGATGCACGGAATTGTCGAAATGGCGTGCAACATGCGGTCCTTCTCCTCCGTATCTGTGATGTACGTATCCAACAACACCGAGTATGTTTCCGAATGAACGTTCTCAATGGCAATCTGGAACCCGTAGAAGCAGCGCACCTCCGGTACCTGTACTTCCGTCATGAACCGCTGCGCCAGGTTCTCCAGCACAATTCCATCACTTGCGGCAAAGAACGCCAGCACGTGCTTGATAAAGAACTTCTCCCCTTCGTTCATCTTCTCCCAGTCCGCCAAGTCACTGCTCAAGTCGATTTCCTCCACCGTCCAGATGCTGCTCTCGGATTCCTTGTACTTCTTCCAGATATCGTGGTACTTGATCGGAAAGATCACGTAACGGTCAGGATTCTCGCGCAAAAGCGGTTCTTCCTGCTCTTGCAATTGAAATTCACGCGGATGCTTTTCCCCAGACATTTTTGTAAAAAAAAAATAATTATATATCTATAATTTTATAGCTTGTTTAGCGCAAAAATTTCAGTCTACACGTGTGAGTGTGAGTGTCAGGTAAAGCACATGAAGAAAAAAAAAAAAAAAAAAAACAAAAAAAAGAAAAAAGTCATGTTTTAAGCGCGGCAGTTTTGCAGCATGATATTTATGTATCTTGCTATTTAGGTGTGGGCATATAAGTGTGGCAGTAGAAGTAGGATAGCTCGTTTGTATCACAACATATATATATATATATATATTTTCTTCTCCCCGCAGAGTAAATGGTTGTGTATGTACGTATTTATGTATGTATGTGTTTGTATGTTTGTTTGATTGTTTGATGTGATGAGAACTCTTTATGCAAATATGTTGGGGGTACAAATGTGTGTATTTATCCAGCCGATAATAAAACGTTATTTCTTTTTCTACTCTTACCTACAAGTCTAGCTAAACGATGCCATCTGAGTGCCAAAAAATGTGGTCGAGAAGCGACAAAAGTTTCCTGCTATGAAGCAACTGACATTGAGTCAAAATTCTCGCTGAAAATGTCAACCCTTGCCGTCCTGGGAACAGCGTCCGTCCCCGGTGCAGTTGGATCGTTGTTAGAGCGCATATATGCAGACTGTTCTGGTGAGATGTTGCAGAAACGGCATTGGTTCGTGCAATCTCTCACAGCCCAGTATAGTCTGCCCCAGAGCTCAGATTCGCCGCACCTTGCCCTTGCGAGGTGAACCAGTTCTTGACGATGAAGAACCTCCTGAGTGATCAGGTCCTTACCGCTGAGATCGGATGGCCCTGTGCCGCAAAGCAAGTGGCAATGAGTGTCTTGACGAATGGTACTACGCCACTTGTTGGTGAGCTGGGTAGTAAAACATGTCAGCAGATCCGTATGCCATAAAGGTGCAATTGCTTGCTCCGTGTATTGTCCAGTCTCCATAGTCTGCGTCGCATACTGATCTGCAAGCTCGTTAGCATGTACTCCACAATGTCCGTAACAAAACTGCAGGTGCACGGACCAGCCAGCACACGTCAGTGTCAAGAGACGCTGCCAGATCTGATCCTCCGTCCAGTCTGTCTGACTGAGCGGACCCTTGTTTAGAGCCGCAAGAAGAGACTGACTGTCTGTAACCACAAGCAGGGTTTTAATAAAGGGAGTTATACTTCTTGTCATTTGCTTTGTTATTTTTCAGGCGGTATTGGTGGCGGCGGGCGGGCAGTGATAGGGTGTTTTCATTTACTTCTTGTTCTGCTCTTGTCAGTTGATAAATTCCTTTTGATTAGTCTTTTTTTTTTTTTTTTTTACATTTCCGTATTTTATTTTTGGTTGGTATGTGGTAATGGTAAAAATATCCTTGCATACCGGTTTATGGGTTAGTGCCGGTGCTTGATGTGTGTAAAGTGCGCAGTTCCCCAATGTAACGGCGCATGGCTTCGTCAGAACTCATTCCTTTAAGCTCGTTCCATGCCTCCCACTTGGCGCGGCCAACAAGGTCCATCATCCACGGTTTGGGCACATTAACGTCACCGATGGTTGCTTGCTTGTAGAGGCCATAGAACTTCAGTTTGGTGGTGTCACTGACGTGTTTCGCCGTGGCGGAAAAGAGAACCTGGGCAGCCTCAAAGTCATCCCGGATGCTGCTTTGGGCCATCTTTCCTCCCGTACCGTCTTCCTCCACCTCTTCCTCACAACCACCGCCGCCATCACCTGTGGTCTTTCCTTCTCCCGCCTCCTCTGGGTATAGAGATGTGTAGATGGCTTGTAACGACGTGGCGCCTCGCTGGAGTCGAAGCCGCATCTGCTCACATACACGTTGTAGGGCGGGACTCTCATCGTCCTCTGTCGCATTGTCGATGTCGGTTGGGGTCGCCCCTGCTGAAACTTCTCCTTCGGCGCATGAACGTAACATGGCGCGTCGTTGCGGACATGTTAGTGGCCGATCTCTCAGACTGAAAAAAAACTTTTGGCACATGCTAAGCCAGTCTTGCAGAAAATGTTGTGTCTTCTTGTTTTTTTCACTTCCAACAAACGCGCCTGCTGTTCCCCACCATTTTTCCGCGCTGAGCAACACCATTTCCACCAAGGCCCAGTAGAACATTTCTACCCGGGACTCAAATTTTTTGGCGGGTGAGAAGGGGGTTTCGGCCAACCACAATTCTTCAAAGCGCTCCGCGTGGGTTGCCGGTTGGGAAAGAAGGTACGCCCGCAGGGGCGAAAACTCACCAGGGACATCCACCAACAACACCTCCACCTTTTTGCTTAACAGTTGCACATAACTTGAGTTTGTAAGGAACGCCGCTACTGTGGCACCAGCAACGATGGCGGCAATAAATGTGACTGGCATTCCATCGGAACATGAGACAAAGTCATCTTGCTCAATGATGTCCAGAAATCGTTCAATTGAACAGTTGCCTGAGACGAGGCGAGACAAGACAAAAAGAAGTCCACTCCATAAGTGGTTTGAAGAGATCATTTGCCCACTCTTTTTAAGATTCCACAGCGTCATTTGAAAGTCACTGAGAACGTTCGCCTCATGATCCTTCCGTGCGGATCCCGGTGGTTTACTTTCCAAAGACGCCTTCTGTCGATAATTCGTCCACGTGACAAGAAAGGCAAGTTGTTGGTGCTCCTGCGGTTTACATGATAACATGAATGGGGGCAATGTTGCCTGTTGTGGATGAAAGCCACGGGGTAAACCCACACCATGGGATACCTCCCTGCTTGTGGCATTTTTCCCGCCTCCACGTGAACTGCTTCCAACGACCTCCATGCGTTTTCCATGAACAACCGGTAACAACAGACCACAGCAGATTTCCAAAATGTCACAAAGCGTGACAAGATCTCCATGACACACTTCATACAAAGTATCACATTCCACTATTAGGCTTGGGAATCGAACACAAAATTCCGGCAAAGCGTCACAATGCGCTTGAACCATGCGTGTTGCAAACCCGAATGCCGGGCCCTCTTCCTCCGCATTCGTGTCCTTCCCATTCGAATGGCTTCGTTCATACAAGAGACACTTCAAGAGTGGTTTCAACGCAGTCGTCACACAGGCAACGCTGCATACCTGTGGGCGGTTTTCCGTATCACTGGCCTCCTGGTCAAAGAGGACAACAGTACCACCCAACTCTTTTCGTACCTGGCACTCCATGATTTCGCATGGCAAATGTCCAGCGTCTTTAGAAGAGGATCCTTCCTCTGCAAAGGAAGCCTTAGCTGTGTCATCTGAAGCCATCTTAGCCAAGATCTTTTTGTTGGTTTCATTCGAAACATTTTCCAGCACAGTGAAGGCATGCTTTTGGTGAAAATTCAACAATGCCCTGACCGCCTCCGCATGCTCCATGACAAGCGCCAGGTGAAGCAACGACCATTCATCCGGCAATGCTTCCATACCGTCATCTTTATTCGTGGGATCAGCGTCGGGGTCGTCCAGAAGACTCACGTAGACTAACAGGGGTCGGTACACCCGCTCCACCGCGGCGTCCACACAATTCTCAGTTTGAAGCATGCGGCAAATGCCGTCCAAATACGCAGCCGGATCGGCCGGCTGACCGTCCGGGGTGCAGAGAAGAAAAGTGACGGGTTCCCTCATGTGCCATCTGTGAGTCCACATCAACATTGTTTTTTCTTTGTTGTCGTTTTTATTATTTTTTGGGGGTCCAAATCCACCGAATACCGCGACAAACGCAGTAAAAACAGCAGCGTCGGCTGCGGTTCTCAGCCTGTCCGTTTGGGCGCCAAAATCTCCCCCGCCTTTCCCGCCCCCACACGCACGCACCAACTCAGTTTCCCTAGTCAAGAGGACTCAACTGTGTTTATTCGTCTCACTCACTCAGCGTGTATATATATATATATATATATGTACGTTATATGACTAATACAACGATTATCAGTTGCTTTTCCAGCTTCTATCGGAATTCACGTCCCTCCCCCTCTCCCTCTCTCTCTCGCTGTGTGTGTATGTGTATGTGTATGTGTGTTTTGTCAAATTGCGCATGCACAACATAAAGAAGAACAAAAAAAAAAAAAAAAAAAAAAAAAAGAGAAAATATGCCAATTTGAGTGGTGGCTCTCAGTTGGAACTGTCTGCCCATCCTCCGATTCTTCTCCCACTACAGGCACATATCATTGCCGACTACTCACTTTAAACTGCATGCATGTACGCCGACAGTAAAATGTAAAGGAATATATATACATATATACATATATACATGTGTACAGTAAGGGAAAGAAACAAAATAATAATAATAATGAGGGAGGGGGAGGGGCTGTTGGAAAGAAGATATCGACCTCACTTTTTATTTTCATTCCTTTTTGCGGTCCTTTTGTCCCTTCTTCCTCCTTTCCCGTTCTATTGATGAATACCAGGTTTTATTTACATCATCCATTCAAAAGGAAAGCAAAATAAAAGAACAACAACAAAAAAAAAAAAAAAAAGAAGAGAGAGAGAGAGATAGAGAAATAGAGAACCACGTATGACTCTTCTTTTTTTTCCTTTTTTTCTCCTCCTCTGATCAAAACCCCCCATGTTCTGTCCCTTTGTCTTTTATTATCTTCCTTCCGTTCGTGTTCTTGTCGCATGTGCTTCCGGACGCATAACTCCAGTGTGCTCCATCACAAACTTTGCCATGCGAGCAAACCACTCGTGAATCCCCGGGTGGAAAAGTGCGACACCCCCGCCGTCGCCCGCCAACATGGACTTCAGGAAACATACCACCTCCGCAGAGACGGCGCAGCGGGGTAAAAGGGACTCGATGCAGCGCTCCATCATTTCATCGTCTGTCACAGTAGAAGGAACAACAGACCGTACAAACAATTCAATGAAGCCCATAATAATTTTAGATTTTGCCTCATCCACTGCCGGTACCTCACCCACGCCATCTGCTGTGGCGGTGCGAAGGGCAGAATGCATGTCCCCTTCCAACTGGCCAGCTATTTCACCCTGTTTCGTGGAAGCCATACTGTTGTTGCCAGGGGTAGCACCCAACGTACTATTGAGCAGAAACTCCACGGTCGTTCCAGCACGTACTCCTTTTTTATTGGTGGACGGTGCGGTTTTTGCCGTCAAGAGTACCAAGGCCTCACTCAGCTGCTGCGACAAGGCGGTTTCCACAGAAACTTCTGCTTCTCCTCCTCCTACTCCAATTCCACTTCCACCTGATCCAATCCCTGCTCCCGATGACGTCATGACTGGGAATGATAATAAATTTTGCATCAACTGCAGTGTTTTCGCAGCTTCGGAAAACAATATCTGTACCTCCTCCAGTGGTAGCTCAAACATAACGCATCGTGTTCCATTCCACGTGTGGGCAATTAGTGCGGAGCCACTAAGAGTTTTTGCCTCCATCATGCTCACGGTGGATTTCGTTGTTGAGCGATGTGATTTTTTACTTTGACTCTGCGAGTTCTTTTCGTTGATCGGAGAATGTTGTGTGGCGTTTGGATCGTGAACAGGTGATACAAAGAGCACAAATGTCATCATTGCCGGCGCATGGGTAGCTCTTGTTGGTAGGGTGCATGCAAAGCCTCCTGCAGCACGTGCGTAACTTTCCCCACCTCTTGGGAGAGGTCCATTGGCGTTACTACTGAGATTTCTGTTCACATCACGCATAAAGGACTGGCAGATCACTGTGTTCACCTTTGGTATACCTAGATTCATGAGGGTTGTGGTTGAAAGCAAAGACGGTGGCCTATCCATGACAATAGGTGGAAGGAGAGACATTGTTCCTCCTGCCGCATCCATTCCTGCAAAAGAAGAGTACCGTGTACGACCACCCTCTCCAAGACGCCCCTGTCCTTGTCCTTGCTGTTGTTGTTGTTGTTGTTGTTGCTGCTGTTGTTGTTGTTGTTGTTGTTTAATTTGTGTCTCTCGTGTGACGTCGTCATACCAAAGATAATACCCGCTGAGAGGGGCTGTCCGCAACTGCAGGTACGCGCGAATAAGTTGCAAAGCCGTTTCGAGGTCCAATAACTCCCGCGGTGGAAACACGTACTGCAACGATCTCTCCATATGCAGGGAAGCAAATGCAGCGACAAGGATAGGCAGTGTGACGGTGTTCTTTAGGGCAGCTTCCTCTCTATCCTCACGGGAACGAGAAGGGGGACGTCGTGGCTCCTGTGAAAAGACCGGCGTCACGGCCCTTCCAAAACCCACACCGCTGCCACTCATATCCTTTTCCGAGACGTTTCCTAAACTGCGCTGCGTGGATCGAATGACGGCAGTGATATTCTCCGGGACAACCAACTCTGTCCCAATATGAATGACCTCCTCGCCGTACAGGGAGAAGATACTCATACCACTAAATACATGGAACCTCATATCTTCCACAAATTTCGCCAAAATCACGCATGTGGCAGCCATGATGTGAAACGCTCGGTCTGCACGTGACAGTAGCGCAGCCAAGTTCAATAACGCCAGGCGCAAAATGTTGTAATCGTGTGTGCCACACGCCACCACTCCCCTTATAACATCTATCAAAAGTCGTACGGGCTGCTGCCGCGGTAAATCCAGCAAAAGCAACACATCCTCCTCATTGAGTTCCTCGGAGTATATGGCGTCTCTCACATGATCCACGGAATTTTGCTGCTCGTTTAGCAAATGCGGCTTAAGAAGACACAAAACACGTGCAAGTATAAATTGACTTTCGATCAGTGGCGTGGGATGGGCGGAGGTGTCGTATCGCGGTGTAAGTACCGAGATGGCATGCTGTAAGACCCCCTCTGCAAGTTCCAGCTTTCCTATACGCATGTATTCTTCCGCCAACAGGTTTACTGCACGGTGAAGGAAGACTGCCTCCACATTCCACGCCACAAAGAATCGCCGAGGTAAAGAATTCTCCGGAAAAGGTGAGAGTTGTTTTCTCTCTAGAAGAGACCCAGTTCCAAGAAGCAACCCATACGTCTCGCAATATTCCTGCAGTGCTTTCACGGCAAATTCAAACATTTCCACAGACGAGGTCGAAAAAGAAGAAGGAGAAGAGGATGTTTCCCCTTGTTCGTTTTCTTCGTTATGTAACAAACGCTTCAAGGATCCCGCTGCCAAAGATATCCAGGCATGAAACATGTCAATACGGTTGTCGGAACTTAATGAATGAGATGCCTTCTGCAAAACACACAGCGTCTCAATGGCATCTGTTAGGGATCCCGTTCTGGCGTTAATGGCGGAGCTGTAGAGAGAAAAGACCCGGCCACTAAATGGATCACCACACTGCTCACACAAGGCAATCGCATCACGTATCACTTGCTGCGCCGCCATGTATTCACGAATCCGCACATGGTTAACTACCATAAGTTCATACACATCACACCAAAAGATGTGTGTTGCAACAGTCCAGAGGTACGACGGGGCGCTGGTAGCTGTGGGAGCAGTGTTATTGCTTTCAACATGCGCATTGAAGTTCGTCACCAGCGCTCGTAAAGTCGCCAGCGCCTTCGAAGGTTCCCCTCGCGCAGTATAAATTCTGGCAAGGAAAAGCATGGATGTAAGGCGCACGTACGTCTCTTCCAGTTCATGACCTCGTTTTATTTGAACGTCTCCTTGCACAGGTGAGGTGATTCTCTCTCGTACTGGACTCTTCCTGCGCGGAGTATCCCCCGTGGATGTATGCCCCTTTTCCTGTTGCCGGGCAATCAACAATTGTAGTATTTGTTCCGCGGCATTTAACGCCTCAATACATGCTGAGTCACTGAAACCATGCAAAGAGATCCGTTGAAGGCTCCGTGAACGAGCCGAACGTCGTTCGCCCATGAAAGACGTTTGTTGCATCGCGAAAACGCACCACACATACGCGGACTCCTTCGAGCCAAGAGTCACCAGAAAGTCCGCGATAGCAAGTTCCACACGCTGCGATAGAAATGGACCATAGCATGCAGCAACTGCTTCCTGTAGTAGGCTGCCTCCACCACTTCCAGAAGTAACATTCGATAGCAGAGATGGCGTGGATGTCATGGGATTCGAGGTCACTGCATTAGCGACCCCAACACCGAGACACTGCGTCAAAAAGGTTTGGATGCAGGCCACATTGTCGCTCGTCAATGGGAGCTCCGCATCATTATACAGACCCTCCTGGGATTGATATTGTTGCTGTTGTTGTTGTTGTTGTTGTTGTTGCTCTGCCTGAGGCTCCGCATGTCGACTAGGGGAGTTCGACCCTCCATCCCCACGCTTTGTGTTTTTTCCAATTTTGCTCGTCTCAACACCCTCAATCAATGCCCGTACACGGAGTGCCGTGCCATCCAATGCCCCACGTGGAATTCGAACCCCTTGACATACATCTCGCAGTATTTTCATGGAGGCCCTGTAACTTCCAAACTTGGATGCCGCCATCGCCTGCACAAGTCGTGCCTCAGCGGTGAAGGCAACATGCCGCATATGTATCCGCGCAAAGTACTCGGTCAATGACGCAACCATTGCCGCATAAAAGTAAAACTTGAATCGCAGCAGTTCCCACGCAAGGAAGAGCATGTGATGTGCCAACTGCGGAATCAACGTAGGCATGGTATCCCCAAGCCGCGGGAGAACAACGAGGTCCTCTAGCATAAAACCCCCAAAATCGCGCAAATACTGCGGAAAATTACTCGTTGTGCCTTGTTCAAGAAACCGCTCAAGAATCCGAGCAGCCAGCAAGTAACAATTCACAGCTTTCCCTTGCTGCTCACGGTATATATACATGGCGAGCGATGTAATCGAAATGACGGCCAGTAATAAACGGGGAAGCCCAATCTTTGGAATTTGTAGCTGTGCCCACGTCTCAGGAGGACGCTTCAAACTATCTGGTATCTCCAACGCGGCGTCAACAGCCTCAATCCAACACCGTTCCGCCTCTAAACGCTGACGATGCAGCAGGTAAATCCGCCCCAATTCGTAAAGCTGCTCCGAAAGTGGTCCAAAAAGACGTCGCCGCTGCAAGTATGTCGTAGCAGCCCCAAAACGGGAAATCACTTCACGCGGCGGCGGGTGTCGTAAGTTCCCCCCGCGTCCTACCAGCTTTACACTGCTTGCCATTTCCAGACTCATCCTCGATGCGGACTCCGTTTCAACAAAAGACGTCTTCCCTATTGAGCCTTCCCTAACATTCCGCTTGGATGGCAATTGCGTTCGTGACAGACGCTGAGTGACACGCTGATACGCCTCTGTCGTTGTGTATTTCTCCCACGACAAACGGGCATTGCGTACAAGTTGTTTTTGTATCGGCTCATTTTGACGTAACATTTCGTATTCCTTAATAAGTTCATCTTCTTGCGAGATAACAATATTACGCCGCATGCTTAATGCAAATGGCAACAAGTCATCCGCAAAGAATCCACCGGTCAACTTGTGCACTTCCAGGCAAAGCTCAAGGGAAGCAAACTGACACGAAAATTGCGTGGACCGTAGGAGGAACATGAGTTGATCAATAATTTTCTCTGCCGGAATCGCCGAGCCAAATCGCAGTGCAATTAGCGCCGTGGCATCGGCACCGTCGATTCGTATAGGCTCCGGCACCACACCCTGACGTGTTTGAAGATTCTTTTTCATTTTTTTCTTCTTCGGCGACACCGCTAGCGCCTGCTTCTGCTCGTCTGTCTTTTCTTGCTCCATCATCTTGGCGATCCTCTTCTCCACATCTGTAACGTGCGGCCGCAGTGAAGACATTCCCGCCGAGACCTGATCCGCAAGAAAAGCCCTCATTTCCGTCAGCCACTGCAGGTGTACAACTCTGCGTCCCTTCTCTTCCGCAGTTTGGACCTCACGTGTGCGCCACTCAAGCCACCGTATCAGACGTGCGCGTTTCACATTGGCGAGGTGCACCAGACGGGCCTCTTCATACTGTCCGGCTGCGGTTGCGTACGAGTGCAGCGACGGCACCCGTCCCTGAAAATGCAACTGCTCCTCGAGCTCCACATTCCGCCCAACCTTCACAGCGGCTGGATGTAGAAAATCCACATCGCGGCGGTAGTCAACGAAGCCGTTCCACAGCAAGAAGAATACCTGCAGCAGCGCACGTGCAAGTGGAAGTATACGCGGCCCCCATTGTATCAACTTTTCATGGCTGATCGACAACTGCATCGCGTGACTGCCCTCTTTGCCTAAATCCGCGCAATCAAAGGATACTCTGGCAGTTTTAGGCGTCATTGGCAGGTCTTCTTCACTGGAGGCTTCCTGTTGGTTTTGTTTGGGAGACAATAACTCTTCATCTCTCAGCGTCGTATCCGGCGGCTCCTCACACACAAGCATGCGCAGGCCGTCAATGGCCTGCGAAACGGTTGCAAAGGCACGGGAAGGAAAACCACATCGATTAAAAAGCACCGCCGAGCGTACCGCATGTTGAATAAAACGTTCTTCATCTTCCTTTTCTTCGGCCTTCAGCTCCTCAGCCCGCGTTAAAGCCGCATCCTCACTCCGCCCCCTCGATTTCTGCCCGGGTCGCGCGTTCGTAACGGGAGTTGCCGTCTGATCACCTTCTTGAGCCGGTCGTTGCTGTCGCTGCTCCAACAACTTTTGGGCGATCACGGAAAGGTAAAAATGCAACTGCGCCTGATACGGTGCGTTAAATTGAAGAATGCGACCTCGCAGCCAACGAAACGCCTGCCGACGACGCACATACGCGAGACCCCGCGTAAGTTGCCGTAACATCTGCTGTTCCGAGAGGGTCCAATGCCGTTCATCGGTGTCGGCAAAATGATGGGCCTTTTTTTCCTCCGCTGTTGACGTTGTTGTTCCCGCTGCTCCTCCCTTTGCGGCGAGTCTACCCTTCTGCCGTTTTCCCTTAGGCAATGTTTCCTCCTCTACTGCCTTCTTCTTGAGTCGTGAGGGTGTCACCAACATGTAGCCCTCGTTCTCCAACCAGTCGTTCATGTGCTCCATCACAGATTGCTGATGCTCCTGTACACTCTGTTTCAGTTTCTGAATGACCTGTAGCGCATCCGTCGCCACACGACGCGCAGCCGCGATATCACCCAGACGGAGAAGATGCTCCACGACATAAACCGCAGCCCTTGCATAAAGCGGGTCATCGGCTGCCTGCTGCAGGCAGTCAAGGACGACAGACGGTGTCCTGTCGGTAAGTCCCCTCACCACGCTCAGTAGCCACAAGGGAACACCCACGAGATTCTCAGCCATCAACACCGATTGCACACGATCGGAGGTTTCATCTACCTTTGGACCAAACAAGTGCGTAAGAAACGCATTCACTCCTGGTACCGTAAAAAGAATCTCCCCCAGCAACTCCATAAATTCAATTGGGACACAATCGTCAAGAATCGTGTCGGGTACGGCGTAAGCACCCCCTGGAAACGCCGGGGCCGTCAAGTTGCCCGTTGTAGGTCTTGTAGCTGCCGCCACTCCACCGGAGACGTTGTTTGCCTTTTTTCCCGTTGCCCGAGGGACATTGGTGCTAGCCGGTGGAGGGGAGATTCTCTCGTCCACGCCACCTTGATCAGAGCGTAACACCTTCTGCACGGTCATCGCACCTCGGCGTACATTTTCTTGATAGCGAATTTGCCTTGGATTGGGATGATTGTAGATATTTCCCCACACGTGCATGAAGAGACGGAGAAGCAACTCATACCATCCTTGAATGGAAACAGGCATAACAGCCAAACCACCCTTGGCGCTATCGAAAGCGTCATGAACAGCAGACTCCACATCAGGACCCGCTGTGGCCATCTTCCGCACAGTTTTGAGAAGCGCATCAATTGTGCGGGCTGCCAATAGTTGTACATACGCATCACTCCAAACAGATGTGGGTTGTCGCATCAACGCCTCACACAACGTCGCAAGCGGGAGCAACAAAAGCGGATAGTAGTTTTCATCCGTAAGGGATGGAAGAAGTGAGTTAAAAAGTTCAAAGGCACACTGTAGCATTAAACCACTATCCTGTACACGACCCGCAAGATCCATGGCAAATTGGATCTGGTAAGCAATACGCATATGCCATAACTGTACTTTTTTAAGTTCATATCTCTGTTCAAATGGTACATCCAACATGACACTTTTTCCAATAAAAGACATGAGACCAGTTCTTTCAAAGTTTTGGTACGGAATGCGACTTGCCTCCACGGTGGATACCCACAAAAGTGCTGAGACAATTGTCTGAAGTTTCAGCTTCGATGACACCGCCAATACCTCCTCATTGGTGCGCAGTAAAAACGTGGATGCAGAAATATATCTGGATTCAGATGCGGTCTTATTTTTTGAAGTTTCCATCCCCATGTCTGGTTCCTCGCGCGTTTTGTCGTCCTTATCACTTTTCGCAAAGACTGAGTACAAAACATCCTTTGCACGCTCCGTCATCTGATTAAATCCCAATTTCCCACATGTAGACACGGCGTAGCACGAAATCATAAAGGCGGAATAGGCGCTCTCCCCTTGCTGCTTTGTATTCAAGCCAAGCGGCTGAGTTTGACCCCTATTGTCCGCATGACGATGCAAGAGATGAAATGCTTCTTCCAACATTTCACGTTGTGTTTTCATCTGCGGTTGGTGCGGCGCAAGGCACATGAGAATGAGAGCATGAAGAAGATCATCACCCTCGTCTCTTGCCCAGGCTAATAACCGCCCCTTCTCATCCTCACTTACACGCGAAATCTCTGGTTGCGACTGAAGGAAGGACTCAAGAACGTTCGCCTCCTTCACAGTCGGGGTTCCATACACCTTCGTGTTTGCCTGCCGTTCCATTACCAGCTTAACATTCGATTTGTGCTTCTCCAACGCAGCATAATGTTGACGAAGAATGGCCAGGGTCCAACGCATCTCTATCAGCCAGCGGGTCAACTCCGTTCGCATGTCACTTATCTCGTGGTGCAGACGAATTCTTTCTAGTTCCTCTTCGCTTTCATGCGACCCAACAAATGTCTCCTGCACGGGACTTCGTTTGGGTGCCAAATTTAACAGACTGTTACCTCCCTTGACGCCTCGTCTCCCCGTGTGTGTTTGTTTCGAGTGCAGTGCAAGGGAGCCAAGTGCCATTCGGATGGAGGCAATTGCCATGCGTGCTCGATTGCAGTTCCTGCGTATCGCATTCATGGAACAATCCAACGCATAAAATCGTTGATCGGTAACACCATCCCCCCTTTTGCCGTTAGACACCTTCGCCAACACCGCCCTTGGGCCAAAGATGACATTCCCCCTTCTGGTGGAGGCGCTGCCACCACGACTCTCACCACCACCACCACCTTGATTTCTGTCACTTTTATCCGCCGTATCCATCTGGTTGGTCGACATTTCCAACTCCAATTCTTGCAAATACGCCAAAACAAGATGGCCAATACCAACACCATCGGATACCCCGCTGCTCAACTTGGCCCCCAGGTAGGCACAAACAACTCTATGATAGATATCCGTCGCATCAAACCCCTCACCTTCCTCCGCCTCTTCTTCTTCTTCTTCTTCTTTTTTCTCCTTTCCTTCTTCCCCCTCCTCTCCGCCGCCATCCCGAAACATCATTTTGTTTGCCGCCACATTATAAGTAGGAGAAGGGGTGTTCAATGCATAATTAGAATGCAGTGAGGATGGTGCAAAGGCAAATGCATGTTGTTGAAGAAGACTAGCACACTCATTCATTAGCCCTTTATAAATGGCGGCAAAGCTACCAGAAAGCGCCGTAGATGTACCATGCAAGGGCGGTGATGGTAAGGATGGTGGCGACGCTGTGGTGGCCACAATATCCTTCTTGCTTTGTTGCAAAATGCTAATCGCACTGCTATTAGTGGACCCAGCACACAGTTCAATGAGTCTTTCCAACTCCTGCGCGACGGATGCAAGTTCTTTGAGACGTACTCTTTTCCCTAAACCCACTCGCCGCATTCGTTGTAGAAGGTGTAGGGAGACACACACCGTGTCCAGAAGATGCATCTGTAACATTTTCTTGGATGGCGGTACCATTTTTTTGTTATTTGTTGGTTTCGTAATATTTCTCTGTTTCACATCGTCCTCCTTCTCTCCGTAGCGTTGCAGCAGAGAAGAAATACTGCAATGACATAAACAATCGTATAATTTCGCATCATTTCCATTGTACAGTACACGATGCATAAGCAGTGTCAACAACAGGACCTCCTCATTCATCATGCCTTCGCTGTGAAGTGTTAATGTGGTGAGATTTTTTTCAGCATCCACTCCTGCCCCACCAAGTGTTGTCACATTGTAAGTTGAAATGCTGTATAACAGACGTTCAAGCGTTATGCTGGCAAGGAATATTTCATCTTCTGCAGCGGGAGTGCTCGATTGGACAACCACCTGGGTTCGGTTAGACCGCCGCAGTCCGCGATCGGTTTTCCGGCGGCTCGTCGTCTCGTTGGCTGCCGATGTCTGCTGCCGCTGCTCCTGTTGCTGCTTACACATCAACTCCAGCGCCGCAAAGTCCTCGGGAGATCCCTGCTGCACCACATCCGGATTCGCCTGCACGTAGGAGCAAATTGCAAAGCGTGCAAGAAACTCCAGCGCCTCAACTGCCCATATACGAAGTTGTTTAATCGACGACATGGTTGTCAGTGAGGCGTGGTGTGAAGAAATGAGAGGGCTACTAGTCACGTGGTCCCCAGCCCCTAGAGGCAACGTAGATCCTGTTGCCAATGACAGCAAAAACTGCACTAGCCTCCCCCACACTCGTCTTGCCACGATATCTTTGTTGAAAACCTCTTGTTTTTGCTGTTGCTTTTGCTTTGATTTTGATTGCTGTTTCCCCTGAACCTTGGATTTACCCTCATTCCCTTTTGAGGTTGATGCAGCGGCAGGTGTCGTAGGCGCTGGACGCTTTGGCAGCTCCACTTTGAGTAACACTTGCCATGCTCGATCAATCATCTCAAGACAATTGGATGGCATTTCCTCCATAATCAGTTCCTGCTCGGCCATTGCGCTTAATGTCGTTGTAGATCCCGAGTGTCCTTGCTTGGGCAATGACACATTCTCTGTCACCCCTATTGACGCGGTATTTGCGGTAGCACTGCCGCCTATCGTCGTGCTCTTCACGTACCATTTATATCGCATTACAGTCAAAAGGACATGATCCATGGCTTGCATCAATATTTCTTGACTGGCCTCTGGTGGTGGCACCGTATCAAGGAACTCAAGATGAATCAACTCCTGAACCTTCCGTGCCGCCCTCTGCGCAACGGAGAGCGCCTCACTATACATGGCCTGTTTCTCATAACAAGCGGCAATAAGGTCGTAGAGGCGAAGACGCCACGGCAGGTACCGCACGGTCGCCAATTTAAGCGTTGCAGATTCGCATATTTCCAAACAAAGCGCAATGTGACGAGTCACGTGCGAAGCGGCGTCACCCACACGCTCCCCCGCTTGTCGCAGCATGTGAAGACACATCTCATACACCGTGATACTGCCATTAAAGAGAATGTGATAGCTGTCATCTGCGTTCAGCCTCGCAATGCCAAGCAGGCATGAAGTCATGGCATCAATATAACTTGCCGCAAGCTTCATGGTTTCTAAATCCCCTCTCGGGAAACCATCACCCCCGGAGTATACACAGTAAAACTGACACGTGTATCGCATGATATCGTACTGCGCCAAAAGACGCCATGGGTAAAGAATTTCTTTGGGTTGCGCCGTAACCTTCTCTACCCCAAAACGCAACACTTGTGTATCGTCCGCATCCAGCAGTCCCATCTCATTGAATGCACCTCTAGTAGCGCTTGTTCGTGCCGCAAGCCACGCCGCCTCAACCTTCTCCGCAGCCCCACGCAACACCTGTTGGATGTCCTTTTCCAGCGGATCTAAGCAGACATCGATCACTTCCTCGTATAACCCACGCGCCAGCAGATATTGACCCGCCGCAAGAAACTCCTCGGTCATCACCACAACCACGTCAAGCTCTATTGAAGGATGAGTAGGGGGTGTAAGAGCTGACGTGCCCGTATGAAAATCGGCGGCTACATCCGCCATTGCAGTCTTCTGTGACGTGATGGCGGTGTTGGTCTGTGTAAAGGGAGCCGAGTCGGACATAAACGGGATATTTTTGGGGCGCAACACCCCGGCTGCACGCTTCTCCGTCTCCTTCCCCGTTCTCTGCCTTCGCTCAGCAATAATGGATGGTGATAAGGTGGCGGGGAGAGATGGGAGGGTCCCTGTACAACTCATCGCGGCGGCACCGCAACGCACGTCTGTGATAAGTTGCCGCAGTTTTCCACGTTGCCGTTGAATGTCAGCGGAATCCGCAGCGCTGAAGTGAAGGCTAACCAAACGTCGTAACTCCACTTT
>NW_001849456.1:101244-121550 GCF_000209065.1 Trypanosoma cruzi
CCCCACCCACATGTACACATACAAAGACGCATTTCATAAACAATCTTTTCTTTTTTTTTCGTTTTTCTCCTTCACATTTCTAAGAGCCTCTTTTATTATTATTATTATTATTAATATATTTACAGCCATGTCCTCAAACAACCTTCTCTTTTTTTCTTTCTTTCTTTTTTATTTATTTATTATTTTGCGGGGGTTGGGGTGTCACAGCTTCTATATGTATACCCATCGCCGTTGTCTCTCTCTCTCTCCTCCCCTCCCCATGCCATTTTCACCTCCGAAGAAGTGTCCGAG
Source organism: Trypanosoma cruzi (assembly GCF_000209065.1). Lineage (NCBI taxonomy): Eukaryota > Euglenozoa > Kinetoplastea > Trypanosomatida > Trypanosomatidae > Trypanosoma > Trypanosoma cruzi. The sequence continues at coordinate 101,536 of NW_001849456.1, forward strand.
CATTGAGATGTTTAAGCACAAATGCCTGTTGAAAGGACATCTCACGCCAATACCTGTAGCGATCACTTGCTGAGAAGTGCCCGCTTTCAAGGTCCATCTTTAGGAGTACTTCGTTGGAGTCCGTCTTGAGGGCGCGCAGTTTGGAGGCCCACTTCGCCGGCTCCCAGTAGGCCACACGGGGGTCATGAAGACCGGCTTGGATCATGAGATGCGGGTAGTCCTGCGCGCGTACATTGTCCACTGGACTATAGCTATTCATATAGTCAAAGAACTTGTATTCATTTGGGTTACCCCACTCCTCCCACTCACCTGTTGTGAGAGGAATACTCGGATCACACATCGTCGTCATGACATCTACAAACGGCACACCCGCCAGCGCAACACGGAAGAGATCGGGTCGCATGTTTAACACGGCACCAATCAACAATCCTCCCGCACTACGCCCTTCACATGCCAATTGTGAGGGTGTTGTTAGTCCAATTTCGATAAGATACTCCGCACATGCGATAAAGTCTGAAAATGTATTTCGTTTTGTGAGGTACTTTGCACCTACCTCGTACCACGCCCGGCCCATCTCCCCTCCACCTCGGACGTGTGCAATAACATAAATTACGCCACGATCCAAATATGGTAGGTATTTAACGCTGAACTCCGGCTCCACACAGACACCATACGAGCCATATGCATACAAAACTGTTGGGTGTGGCTTACTCATGTCGAGACTGACATCATGTACAATGGAAAGTGGAATCTTCGTCCGGTCTGGTGCCGTAGCAAACAAACGCCGGCAAGTGTAATTTTTCGCGTCAAAATTACCAAGCACTTCACGAACCTTGACGATCGTGCGAGTTCCATTTACGACATGCAGGTCAAACCAAGTTGTGGGGGTTGACATGGAAGTGTAGCTGACGCGCAGCGTCTCCGTGTCGTACATTTTCATGTGTGAAAAAACAGGAAAGGCGGTAAAGACGGGTTCGTCAAACGATACCTCCTGCACAAAGGCACCACTACGAAACAACCCATCAGAACCCACGGGCATCGTCCAAACACGTGTTAGTCCCCCACGTCGACCGGAAAGGACAGCAAACTTTGCAAACACACCAATTTCCCCAATGAACACATCCTCACTGTGCGGTACAATAATGTTTTCCCAATCCGAAGGGGTGTTACGTGTGGCCAACACCACCTTGCCGTTCATGCAATTGTCCTTGTTTGTTAGAATTAACAAATTTTCCGTGCCATGGAGCTCCACATCGTAGCGCACACCCTTTTCACGCGGTCGAACCATTTCCAACGTTGTGTGACCGTTGCCTTTGCGTAGATCCAACAGCTGCGACTCCGTCGTCTCGAACGACCCCGAGCCGATAATCAAGGTGCTACCATCTCCTGAAATCGCCATGGCGGTACTGAAGAGCAGATCATTCTCCGTGTATAAGCAGACATCCTCCGACTGTGGACGTCCAATAATGTGCCGCCAAATTTTATAATCCCGCTCTGCCGCGTCTTTCGTCATGTAAAAGAAACATGATGCATTTGGACCCCATAAAATTTGGCCATTGGTCCCTTCCACCACGTCGGTCACCGCATTATCCGTAAAACGGATGGTATACATCTCATTTCCAATGTAGTCAACAGAGTACGCCACAAGATTGTGATCTGGTGGCGCCGGTTTCACCTCGTGCACCATACAAAATGGTTTCCCCTCTGCCAGTTTGTTCTCGTCCAGTATCACCTGTTCATCTTCACTTTTTCCAGGCGTCATTCCCAACGGGACACGGCAGTGAATTTTGTATGACAGGCCTTCCACCTCCCGCGTGTAGTACGTGTAGCCATCATACCGGTACGGTGCGGAAATGTCCGTCTCCTTTATGTGTGAGATATACTCCTTGAAAATTGTCTCTGAAAAGTCTTTAATATCCGCCGTGCGCTCTTCAAAGTATGCCTGTTCTAGCTTTAGATGCGCAATGACCTCTGGATTCTTGCGTGAGTCATCCCTTAGCCAAAAGAGTGGATCATTTCTACGACGAGGCGGATTCATTGCATTATTTCCGCGATTCTCCCCTTCAACATAACCAAACACCACCTCGTGATCTTTAGGCGTGGCAATGGGACCACACTTCATTGAACTCACGGTAGCGGTGAGAGTCTTCCTTTTTTTATTTTATTTTATTGTGTGTGTAGGATTCCTTGCTTTCTTGTCCTTTTTCCGGTAATATATACTCGTACGAGAGGTGTCAGGAATTATTATTATTATTATTATTATTTTTTTCTTTGGGCGGAGAATATAAGAAGGAAGAAGGAAAGGGGAAGGAAACATGCTTAACTGCATTAGGGAAACAAATACATCGAGAAAGAACACACATGTACGCATACAGAAGGAGAGAGAAATGCTGGTAATGGTGATTTATTCTGTACATTCATCGCAGGAGGTCTCAATAGAAGAGAAGAGAAGGAAGAAAAAAAAAAAAAAAATAAAATAAAAATAAAAATAAAAAGAAGACGTAAAATACATTTCACTGCAAGCACACATTACACACACACACAGAGAGAGAGAGAAAATACGGACACATCTATATTATCAGAAAGAGAATAATAATATATAAATACATGCATATTATATATATAATATATAATATTCATTTCTACTTAGTTCTTACGACGTGTCACATGATCGTATATTGTAACTTGTACATAATCTGAAGTTTGAATAACGGTACGATTGCTATTATCTCCTGGTGTCGGTGCTCTAGGGTCAACATTAATTGTCTTTCTATCCCGTTTATGTTTCATAAGTAGTCCCATCTCATTATCCGCAAGTACTTGAAAGGTAAAACTGTTATTGTAAAAAAGGGTATGTGTCTTCCAGTTATAATAACTCAAATCTGTTCGTTTTGGTGCAAGTTTCTTGCGTTTTGTAAAGTATTCTGTAAAGTCTTCTGTTTTTAATCGATGACCGTAGTCAATGTAGGCCGATACCTCTTGCCCTCGCACAATATCACGGAGGAAAATGATGGTCGACAATTTTCCATTCCGCACAAGTTCTTCACGCTTCGCCAATGCGCTAAGCAACGGGGCATCATCCAATTTTTTCCCCGCACTGCAGATGACATCCACCGTCTCTTCGCGCCTTGACGGTCCCTCCAGGGCGAGTTGACATGCCGCCTCAAACTCCTCACGGCTGAGGAAGTCTTTGCCCTTGTAGCCAAGCTCCACAATTTGACGGGCGGCGTCCTGGTTGCCGAGGTAGAAGAGATCCTCCGGCGTCACCTGCTGGTCGAGGTACTCCTCGTATGAGCCAAAGTCTAACACGTTGCGGTTGAAAAGATCATTATCGGCCTGCGCCGCAAGACTCATGTCTGTATCACCGCGTCGCTCCCGCTGCCAACGACAGACATCGAGAAGAAAGAGAAAAAAAAAAAAAATGAAAAAAAAGAGAGTCAAACGTTACGCCAAAAATCCACATCGACCCCTCTTCAGAAGAAAGAAAAAAACAAAAAAAAAAAAAAAACAAAGCAAAGAAACAACGGCATAAATAATGTTACCCATACACCCATCACATATACACTGACAGAAGGAACAATATAGTTTTTATTGATGTATGCATGTGTGGGAGTACGTGTCCTCCTTTTCTTCTTGTTGTTTAGCAATTGGTATGCCTTGGCTCAATCGGAGTCCATGCACGCCGCAACGTTTCCCGAGCCAAGAGAAGTTCCGCAAGAAGGGCTCGCGCCTTCTGTGCTGGAATGCAGAGCGTGAAATGACCATGCGGCATCCGCCATGCAACCCCAACTTCCATTAGGGGTTTGCTCTCGGTGGAGTCCGATGGTGGCGATGACGGTGGTTGCGATGGCAGTTGCCTTGCGTAAATTTGCATGTCGTACAAATGCCCAGCTACACCTTCTTCTTTCTTCCCCTGTTGTTGTTGTTGCTGCTGCTGCTGCCGCTGCTTCGGCAAGGCGTCACAGGCACCAAAGCTTGCCTCATGTACAAGATGACGACGGGCAGATGTCTCTCCATCGAGTGAACCAAAACACCCAAAGGAGACACGTGGGGTTTGTCGCAGGAGTGCGCTTGTTAGTTCCATGCGGTGGGTGTGTGCGGGGGACACAACAGCTGCCGCCGACTCTTCACTCAGCCCAAGGATGCCAAGTTCCCGTACCGCATCGTTGTCCGAGACGTCATACTTCACAATGTTGAGCACGACGGTGTGTATGGCTGTTAGGGCCTGCGCCACACGTGCAACGCCAATTTCCATCATCTCCCGCTGCGAAAAGAAAAGTTTGTTTTGTACATCCAATACACCGAGCCCATCGGAATCCGTTTCCCTCGCATCCTCATGCGTCGTGAGCAACAGAATGGTGACCGCATGGTCCGACATCTTTGCCGCGGCCACAGGTTCAACGGCAGCCACCACAGCCAAACGTGCAAGCACACTGTCTGGGCAGTCCATGCCGCCAAAGAGCCTCAGCTTCATCGTACCGTCCGTGCTACACCTCAGCCACGCAAGCAAATGTATGTTCACGTAAGGCTCCTTCCACCACATACAAAGACACATACACATATACACAGAAAAACAGCAAAAACATGAGAAGAAGTAAAAAATAATGTGAAGAGAAGCATCCAATTGGCAGGCAGTCTTTACATATATATATATATATATATATATATTAATGCAAAAGAAACAAAACTTCTGAACAAATGCTCCGTGATCCATCAAAACAGTGACACACGCACATAAAAAAATCACACAGCAAGAAAAAAACACAAAAACAACAACAACAACAAAAACAAACAAACAAATCGGCGCTTACGAACCACCATCCACCCGCCGTCTTTTCTCCCCAACTTATTTGCCGCGTCATTTGAAATTCGGCGCAAAAAACGTCCGTGCCGCCGTTATAAACTGCAAAAATAACGCCCCGACGCACATCCCAAATGCCACGTGACCCACACAAACCGCCTGCCCCGCCTGCGTCTCACCGGTGTCATTGGCACCACTGCGCGTCATCCCTTCCGTCTTGTTGCCCGACTGTAGGCGGAATTCAAGGACCACCGCAGCAACACCCGTCGCGAGCGCCACGCACAGGGAAAGAAGAGTTGTCAACAAAAAAGCCGGCACCACCACCAAAGGCAACGCCATTTTCACTGACGCCAGGGACCGCATTAACCCCGCTAGAACGACCGCAAGCGACGATGCGCACAAAATGGCGGTCATGGCAGGCATCCACGGTAATGAAAAGGGTGTAAGAGATGTGACCACTTCTGACGGTATATTCGTGAACATCAACCCAAAGAGCGACACCGCCGCCAATGACGTCAACAGACCAAACTCGCAAAGACGTACAAAAGGCCCAAAACGAGGCAAAAGACATAACGGCAGTGCGACAATAACGGTGAACAACAAAAGATACGCAAGGAACGGAGGGCTGGTAAACGCAAACAGCTTCGATGAAAGCAGTGACTCAAACTCAATGATAAGAAACAAAACCGCCAAAAGGCAGCCACATGCCATGCAACGAAGCAAAAAACAAAATTCTACACGGCGCAGTGTGGCAAACATGGTCCCTGCGTCAATCGCAGAGTAAGAAATACGTGTCGTCCCTTGACAATCGGTGGGTGGTGGTGGTGGTGGTGGTGGCAGCAGACAGATGGCAAGCGCAAAAATGGGCCCCACACATGTCAGGTAAACAAAGCCACGTAATACTTCAAGTACTTCGCCCTCACTAAGACGTAACGTAATTAAAAAAATGAATATTCCCGCCGCAAAGCTCATTAACCAGAGATAAATTGTAATAAACATAAGAGAAATGGTGCCAAGGAAAGCCCCCATCTTTGCGCAATTGATAAACAGCATCATAATCACAGATAACACAAGCCCCACGGCATGTAATAACTGAGATATCATCATTAACTCAAAGCTACCGGACGTATAGCCACGCATAAGACAAATTCCACTTCCAACAGTTGTAATCGTCGCAGTAAAAAGTAGAATAAACCGTATAGAGTTCCCACCACGAAAACAAAATGCTATAAGTGGCATCAGGATGAAAATTGCAGCCGCGTCAACAAATAAAAGAGTGAGTTTCATCATATTTCGCCTCGTAACAGAGCCCTCAACGTTGGTAAGGAGATCCATACTGGCAAACAGACCACTTTGTGCCATAGATGGGAAAAAGATACCCACAGAAAGTATTAAAAAAAGGACCTGACGTGCCATTGCTCTAAAAAAACCCCAAAAATTTACATCCATTCTCAACAACCCTTTCGTTTCCTTTTCAATTTCCACGGTAAAATCGGAATCCGAATCGTCAACGATTTTAAAGACGGGTAATTCGTTTTCGTAAAGTACCCATGCGATGGTGCGTCCTTCTTCACCAGTCACAAAATTAAAAAATAAAGGGTTGCTTGAAACCTCCCGTGAGTTTACATCACCCAAATGACTATTGGCGTCACCCTGCAAACCTTCCATCGTACCATATGAAGGCACCAAATTGAAGCGCCGGCTCAGGACTTGTTCACTTCCTTTTTCTTCTTCTTCTTCTTCTTCTTGTAGATCTTGCAGACGTGATGTCACCTGCACGCCGCAGTTTGAGCCCGACATGGGCAACGCGGCGGTTTTCGCCAAAGGCACCTCCGTATCCTCTTGCTGTTTCCACAATCCACACGGTTTCATCGCCCGTGTTTCCGATTCCACGCTATGTACTCGTCGGCTACTTGCACTCCATGAATTTACGGATCCACATACACTACTTAAAGGCGAACGTCCATACAACGCCTTCATCATAGCGTGATGTTCCATGGAAGCATCGTTTTCAATAATACTGCGCAAAGCCGATTCTTCTCTAATGAGAATCATTCTCCCTGCCGTATTGTCACTTTCCTCGTCTTCAGCGGCTTGTTGTAATAAGTACTTTACCATCGCTAAGGTAGGAACAGATGAAGACGGCGTGCCTATTTCACTACAGTGAGTTGATGAAGAGATTGGGTTCTCAAGAAACTCAGATGCGATGAGAGTTTGAGGCGATAACAATTGAGGTTCCCTGTCCTTCAAACTTCCTGTGGGATCATTGAAGGGGATATTTGACTTCACTGGGGGTTGAGGCGGATTTGTCTGCTCCGTCCCTCGCCCACTTCTTTTACTTCTTTTTCTTGGCATAATACAACAACAATACCGGCAACCACACCGTCTGGAGTCTCTCTCTCTCTATATATATATATATGTATGTATGTATTTCTTTTACTGATACTTGGAATAGAAAATACTATAAAATCGGAATAATAAAACAACAAACAACAAGAAAAAACAAAAACAAACAAACAAAAAAAAAAAATAGAATACACGTGCCCGTAACACACGGCGTGTAATAAAGCATGTGACACACACACACACACACACACACACATGTAGGAAAACCGTATAGACATCAATCATACATGCTCCAATATTTCATCTTGTGAAGATACGCGACAGCAATATAAATAAATAAATAAATACACATAAGTAGAGAGAAATAAATAAAAAAAAAAAAAAAAAAAGAGAAATTCATATAAAACTAGTGTCATGTATGTATAATACGATATTCTTATAGTAACACATATATATATATATATATATATATGCACAACGCTCTGACCATTGTTATTACGTGTATGAATCGTGTGTACTCTACATAACTTTTCCATGCACGCCTACGTGCCTGTAAGTATGTTATGTCTGGAAAGACCAGCGGTTGACGTACGTCTAAAAAAAGACAAACACACACAGAGACATAAACACACGCACACACACGAAAAAAAAAAAAACAAAAAAAAGAAAGTCAAACCCCCCAATTACACTGCAAAAAACAAAAGGACAAACAAAAGAACGAACACACACATACACACACACACATACACACTAACAACAAAAAACATGACATGCTCACACGTACATCATCAACAACAAAACGGCAAGCATTACAATGAAACACACATACAACACAAACTCGGGTGCGTTACAATCCATGACTATTCACAGTGACGTACGCGGAATAACAAAAGAAGGTGGGGGATGGTGGTGGTGGAGAAAAAAAAAGTGGAAAAGAAATGAAAGGAGCAAAACCTTGTATACATGCACGGCATTTCTCGCCTAAATTTCCCTTCCTTCATTTATTCCCTCCCCCACAATTTCCAAGGACGTTCCGGTCAAAGAAAAAACGAAAGAAACAAACATATAAAACCCATAATCCTCGTATACATAAATAAATTAAATGAAACACGTTTGAAAAGAAAAGAAATGCCCTTTACATGTTAATTAGATAAGAGAATACCGCTTGTACATAAGTGTCACAATAACCGCTACCATCAGAACACCACTTGTAAGAGAGAATACTCCAGTTTCTATGGTATCTGTTAGAAAACCAGCATTCCTTAGACACTTTGCCGCTAAAAAGGGAGAGTATTCGTGTAATGGACGTAAGAAAGTTTCCTCCCGTCCTTGCTGCAATGCATACAGAACCAACAAATCACGTCCTACAGAAGACAACTCCTCTGACAGACTGTCATGCTTCTCATGCAATTCCTCCAAAGCACGACGTCTCTTATCCTTATCTACTTCTCCATTCACAACTAATGACAAATTGGCGACACGATGAAGTCCATTGCTGAGAGCATCAATTCGCGCCTGAATCAATCGCTCTTTCACACTCTGCCCAACCAGCATCGTTTTCATCTCACGTACACGATGCCTAAGTTCCCGAATCAGCACCTCAAAATTCTCCTCTAAATTCAAAGCAGCATCCTCATTCTCACCGCAACCAGCATGAATATCAATCAATTCCTGCAAACGACGCGTCGGCTCTATATCCCTACAATCCTCCTCTAACTTCCCCAGCAATTCAGAAAATTCATGCAATTCCGCCTCAACACAACCAAATTCTAATTGCACATGTCCCAACGCATCCCACCAGTCTTCATTACTACAATTCCCATTCCAATTCCAACCAAAAACAAAATTCCTCAGCGAACGCAAAGATTTAAAAACTCCACACAAAAAAGAAACAAAAACGCTATCCTGCGCATGATGAAAAGTGCACAACCCATCTTGAAAAGACACTCCATATTCTCCTTCACCCAAACCACGCAACCTTCTCAAAAACACTACAACCATATCAGTTCCCGCCTTCAATCGGAAACCAAGTGAAGATTTCTCCATACAAATCTCATTAACACGACCATCAAAAATATTGAAAGCGTTACCACGCTCCTGTAGCTGGCGCTCCATGGCAGCCAAGGCGTCAACACTCTCACTGGTGCGGCTCTCCAGCGCGGACTTTTCTCTGCCGTACTCCTCCAGCCTGTCCTTCAGCGCGGCCAGGGCATCATCACGCTCCTGTAGCTGGCGCTCCATGGCAGCCAACGCGTCAACACTCTCACTGGTGCGGCTCTCCAGCGCGGACTTTTCTCTGCTGTGCTCCTCCAGCCTGTCATTCAGCGCAGCCAGGGCATCATCACGCTCCTGTAGCTGACGCCTGAGTGTAACGACGGCGTCAACACTCTCACTGGTGCGGCTCTCCAGCGCAGATTTTTCTCTGCCGTACTCCTCCAGCTTGTCATTCAGCGCGGCCAGGGCATCATCACGCTCCTGTAGCTGGCGCTCCATGGCAGCCAAGGCGTCAACACTCTCACTGGTGCGGCTCTCCAGCGCAGATTTTTCTCTGCTGTGCTCCTCCAGCCTGTCATTCAGCGCAGCCAGGGCATCATCACGCTCCTGTAGCTGACGCCTGAGTGTAACGACGGCGTCAACACTCTCACTGGTGCGGCTCTCCAGCGCGGACTTTTCTCTGCCGTACTCCTCCAGCTTGTCCTTCAGCGCAGCCAGGGCATCATCACGCTCCTGTAGCTGGCGCTCCATGGCAGCCAAGGCGTCAACACTCTCACTGGTGCGGCTCTCCAGCGCAGACTTTTCTCTGCTGTACTCCTCCAGCCTGTCCTTCAGCGCGGCCAGGGCATCATCACGCTCCTGTAGCTGACGCCTGAGTGTAACGACGGCGTCAACACTCTCACTGGTGCGGCTCTCCAGCGCAGATTTTTCTCTGCCGTACTCCTCCAGCCTGTCCTTCAGCGCAGCCAGGGCATCATCACGCTCCTGTAGCTGACGCCTGAGTGTAACGACGGCGTCAACACTCTCACTGGTGCGGCTCTCCAGCGCGGACTTTTCTCTGCTGTGCTCCTCCAGCCTGTCCTTCAGCGCAGCCAGGGCATCATCACGCTCCTGTAGCTGGCGCTCCATGGCAGCCAACGCGTCAACACTCTCACTGGTGCGGCTCTCCAGCACGGACTTTTCTCTGCTGTGCTCCTCCAGCCTGTCCTTCAGCGCAGCCAGGGCATCATCACGCTCCTGTAGCTGGCGCTCCATGGCAGCCAAGGCGTCAACACTCTCACTGGTGCGGCTCTCCAGCGCAGATTTTTCTCTGCCGTACTCCTCCAGCCTGTCATTCAGCGCAGCCAGGGCATCATCACGCTCCTGTAGCTGACGCCTGAGTGTAACGACGGCGTCAACGCTCTCACTGGTGCGGCTCTCCAGCGCAGATTTTTCTCTGCCGTACTCCTCCAGCCTGTCCTTCAGCGCAGCCAGGGCATCATCACGCTCCTGTAGCTGGCGCTCCATGGCAGCCAACGCGTCAACACTCCCACTGGTGCGGCTCTCCAGCGCAGATTTTTCTCTGCCGTACTCCTCCAGCCTGTCATTCAGCGCGGCCAGGGCATCATCACGCTCCTGTAGCTGACGCCTGAGTGTAACGACGGCGTCAACGCTCTCACTGGTGCGGCTCTCCAGCGCGGACTTTTCTCTGTCGTACTCCTCCAGCCTGTCATTCAGCGCGGCCAGGGCATCATCACGCTCCTGTAGCTGGCGCTCCATGGCAGCCAACGCGCCAACACTCTCACTGGTGCGGCTCTCCAGCGCAGATTTTTCTCTGCTGTACTCCTCCAGCCTGTCCTTCAGCGCAGCCAGGGCATCATCACGCTCCTGTAGCTGACGCCTGAGTGTAACGACGGCGTCAACACTCTCACTGGTGCGGCTCTCCAGCGCGGATTTTTCTCTGCTGTACTCCTCCAGCCTGTCCTTCAGCGCAGCCAGGGCATCATCACGCTCCTGTAGCTGGCGCTCCATGGCAGCCAAGGCGTCAACACTCTCACTGGTGCGGCTCTCCAGCGCAGACTTTTCTCTGCTGTGCTCCTCCAGCCTGTCATTCAGCGCAGCCAGGGCATCATCACGCTCCTGTAGCTGGCGCTCCATGGCAGCCAAGGCGTCAACACTCTCACTGGTGCGGCTCTCCAGCGCAGATTTTTCTCTGCTGTGCTCCTCCAGCCTGTCCTTCAGCGCAGCCAGGGCATCATCACGCTCCTGTAGCTGGCGCTCCATGGCAGCCAAGGCGTCAACACTCTCACTGGTGCGGCTCTCCAGCGCAGATTTTTCTCTGCCGTACTCCTCCAGCCTGTCCTTCAGCGCAGCCAGGGCATCATCACGCTCCTGTAGCTGACGCCTGAGTGTAACGACGGCGTCAACACTCTCACTGGTGCGGCTCTCCAGCGCAGATTTTTCTCTGCCGTACTCCTCCAGCCTGTCATTCAGCGCGGCCAGGGCATCATCACGCTCCTGTAGCTGGCGCTCCATGGCAGCCAACGCGCCAACACTCTCACTGGTGCGGCTCTCCAGCGCAGATTTTTCTCTGCTGTACTCCTCCAGCCTGTCCTTCAGCGCAGCCAGGGCATCATCACGCTCCTGTAGCTGACGCCTGAGTGTAACGACGGCGTCAACACTCTCACTGGTGCGGCTCTCCAGCGCAGACTTTTCTCTGCTGTGCTCCTCCAGCCTGTCCTTCAGCGCGGCCAGGGCATCATCACGCTCCTGTAGCTGGCGCCTGAGTGTAACGACGGCGTCAACACTCTCACTGGTGCGGCTCTCCAGCGCGGATTTTTCTCTGCTGTACTCCTCCAGCCTGTCATTCAGCGCAGCCAGGGCATCATCACGCTCCTGTGGCTGGCGCTCCATGGCAGCCAAGGCGTCAACACTCTCACTGGTGCGGCTCTCCAGCGCAGATTTTTCTCTGCTGTGCTCCTCCAGCCTGTCATTCAGCGCAGCCAGGGCATCATCACGCTCCTGTAGCTGGCGCTCCATGGCAGCCAAGGCGTCAACACTCTCACTGGTGCGGCTCTCCAGCGCAGATTTTTCTCTGCTGTGCTCCTCCAGCCTGTCCTTCAGCGCAGCCAGGGCATCATCACGCTCCTGTAGCTGACGCCTGAGTGTAACGACGGCGTCAACACTCTCACTGGTGCGGCTCTCCAGCGCAGATTTTTCTCTGCCGTACTCCTCCAGCCTGTCATTCAGCGCGGCCAGGGCATCATCACGCTCCTGTAGCTGGCGCTCCATGGCAGCCAACGCGCCAACACTCTCACTGGTGCGGCTCTCCAGCGCAGATTTTTCTCTGCTGTACTCCTCCAGCCTGTCCTTCAGCGCAGCCAGGGCATCATCACGCTCCTGTAGCCGGCGCTCCATGGCAGCCAAGGCGTCAACACTCTCACTGGTGCGGCTCTCCAGCGCAGATTTTTCTCTGCTGTACTCCTCCAGCCTGTCATTCAGCGCGGCCAGGGCATCATCACGCTCCTGTAGCTGGCGCTCCATGGCAGCCAACGCGTCAACACTCTCACTGGTGCGGCTCTCCAGCGCAGATTTTTCTCTGCTGTACTCCTCCAGCCTGTCCTTCAGCGCAGCCAGGGCATCATCACGCTCCTGTAGCTGACGCCTGAGTGTAACGACGGCGTCAACACTCTCACTGGTGCGGCTCTCCAGCGCAGACTTTTCTCTGCTGTACTCCTCCAGCCTGTCCTTCAGCGCAGCCAGGGCATCATCACGCTCCTGTGGCTGGCGCTCCATGGCAGCCAAGGCGTCAACACTCTCACTGGTGCGGCTCTCCAGCGCAGACTTTTCTCTGCTGTGCTCCTCCAGCCTGTCATTCAGCGCAGCCAGGGCATCATCACGCTCCTGTAGCTGGCGCCTGAGTGTAACGACGGCGTCAACACTCTCACTGGTGCGGCTCTCCAGCGCGGACTTTTCTCTGCCGTACTCCTCCAGCCTGTCCTTCAGCGCAGCCAGGGCATCATCACGCTCCTGTAGCTGGCGCTCCATGGCAGCCAAGGCGTCAACACTCTCACTGGTGCGGCTCTCCAGCGCAGACTTTTCTCTGCTGTGCTCCTCCAGCCTGTCCTTCAGCGCAGCCAGGGCATCATCACGCTCCTGTAGCTGGCGGCTGAGTGTAACGACGGCGTCAACACTCTCACTGGTGCGGCTCTCCAGCGCGGACTTTTCTCTGCCGTACTCCTCCAGCCTGTCCTTCAGCGCAGCCAGGGCATCATCACGCTCCTGTAGCTGGCGCTCCATGGCAGCCAAGGCGTCAACACTCTCACTGGTGCGGCTCTCCAGCGCAGACTTTTCTCTGCTGTGCTCCTCCAGCCTGTCCTTCAGCGCGGCCAGGGCATCATCACGCTCCTGTAGCTGGCGCTCCATGGCAGCCAAGGCGTCAACACTCTCACTGGTGCGGCTCTCCAGCGCAGACTTTTCTCTGCTGTGCTCCTCCAGCCTGTCATTCAGCGCAGCCAGGGCATCATCACGCTCCTGTAGCTGACGCCTGAGTGTAACGACGGCGTCAACACTCTCACTGGTGCGGCTCTCCAGCGCGGACTTTTCTCTGCCGTACTCCTCCAGCCTGTCCTTCAGCGCAGCCAGGGCATCATCACGCTCCTGTAGCTGGCGCTCCATGGCAGCCAAGGCGTCAACACTCTCCTGTAGCTGGCGCTCGAGTGTAACGACGACGTCAACACTCTCACTGGTGCGGCTCTCCAGCACAGACTTTTCTCTGCTGTGCTCCTCCAGCCTGTCCTTCAGCGCAGCCAAGGCATCATCACGCTCCTGTAGCTGGCGCTCGAGTGTAACGACGACGTCAACACTCTCACTGGTGCGGCTCTCCAGCACAGACTTTTCTCTGCCGTACTCCTCCAGCTTGTCATTCAGCGCAGCCAGGGCATCATCACGCTCCTGTAGCTGACGCTCGAGCGTAGCCAGAACGTCAAAACCCTTGATTGGGCAATCTTTTAGTAAATGCTTTTCTTTTCCGGAAAAATCCAGCCTTCTTTGCACAGGTGGTGTTCGTGGGCTGTCTTGCGTGTAAAAATGTTTGATGCGGGTAAATGTTTTAGCATTTCTGTTATTGTCTTCTCTTTCCTTCGTATCGATTTCTTGTGATAGCTTTTGTCTCAATTGAGTTTCACCCATATTTTTACTTCTGGTGTTGATTAAAATTCTTTGTTGAAGTTGGAGCTTCTCTTCCGCATTTTTTCTAATCTGTTGCACTAGTGCTTTGATGTTCTGCGCACATTGAAGTTGTGTGATTGTTTTTCTTTGCGGTTTCCGTTTTTGCTGAACCCCGTGTGTATTTGCTGCCTCTTCACCATATGTTTCAATTTCCGATTGAATAATGGGAGTGTACTGACGATTTTTTGCCTGCATGGCGGCCAAAAGATGCAGAGACTGTCGTTCTTGAAGTATGATCGTCTCATTTCTGTCTGGTGCTGCCCCCAAGCTACATAGGACACTGCAGATGGAAATGCTACGGCGTTCTGGCTTCATTTTGTAATGCCATGACCCACTAATCATCTTGATAAGTTCTGCAAAACGTGGTCTTTCAAAAAGGCTCGTATGTGAACGACGTTGTCTAGCGCTCTGGTTCTCTCTGGGAGTGGTGTTGTTGGAAGCACAAAAGTTGGAGGCGGTTTTCGACTCCACCTCATAAAGACGGTTACACAACGCATTCATTTCAATATTTAACTTCGCAATCTTCTTATAGTCTTCCTGCAGTTTTTCCTCCAACTCTTCAAGATCAGAGCTGCGGCGTTCATTTATCCTAGACATCTGATTGCGATGTTCGTTTACATTAATCATAAGTACGTGTGCCACAACCCATCTGTACAACTCCGTAAGAGCAATGCTGCCTTTCATCACCCCCTCATATGTAAACTTTGGTGTATTGATGTACCGCTGCAACACTTCCTCACGCTGCCCTTGTGTCAAATCACTGGAGTCAAAGGTCGCCAAAAGCTCCGTTATTCCAGGACGATGTAAGATGGGCATAATTTCAGCCCACGTACGTCGCCGTTCGCCTAACACAAGCACCACTGCGGCCATCACCCGTACCACGATTTCCGGTGGTGTTCGATATGACACCAACTCGTGCCAGTGATGAATGTCAATCTTCTTTACAGCCGTACGGACGTCCCCGAGTTCTTCCTGGGCAATTATCACCGCCTCTTCAACCTCCTGCTTCTCCTTCTGGACGGCACAGCGCCTCTCCCAAATCTCTTGCGAGGATTGTTTGGCGTCCTTGATGCACCGCACAAACTCCTTTTCTAGATTCCGCAGTTCCTCAAGTATAGATTTGCCCTCTTCCGTTGTGGCCACCACGCCGCAGAGACTTCTCCGGGCCTCGTGCATCAGTGGTTCAACCAAAAGTTTGTTTTCTTCAAGCCTTTCCAACACCGTCGCCAACCCGCATTGCAACTTTCCTGAGGCTGTGTCAAAGTACTCGTATGAGATGAGATCACCAACGTCAAAAGACGGAGAAATTATTTGGGCATTTGGCGATTGTAATTGAAGATGCATCGTCCGGGTATCCATAGGCGACGGTGAAGAAGACACATTTGCGGGTGTTACGGTTTCTGTTGTCAATTCCTGCCCGTCCATGTCCCAAAATAATAAAGTGTTGAGATGCAAATTCACTCAACTGCACAAACACAAACACAGACAGCCACAGACCAAAGATTCACTTATAGGGAAATTAGAATGAATCAACCAGTGTTGATATATCGTACTGCTCCCACTCAAGTAAAGGGTCGATAATATACTGCCGAAATAAGGTTTGTATTTGACTGTATACGACAACCAATAATAATAATAATAATAATAATAATAATAATAATAATAATAAACACCTTTATTGTGTTGCAGACTTCTCTTGTAAACTTATATACATGTGCAATAGCCAAAAGAGAAACACACACACACAGAGAGAGAGAGAGAGAGAGAGAGAGAGAGAGAGAGAGAAAACGACAAAATTGAAAGTGAAAAGCCGCACACGCTATACAGAAATAATGAATGTGTGCCTGCCATTCCACTTTCGCTTCCGTGTTCCCCCTTTTTTGTGGCAATGTTTTGATGTGAAAAAGTGACAAGGCTCCACGCCTCAACCTCACGTCAATCACACTCTTTATCGTCCTGAATTGCAATAGTTTTTGTCTTTTCCTTCCACACACACACACAGAGAGAGAGAGAGAGAACAACAACAACAACAACAACAACGAAATTCACCAGCACTTGCAGCAAACACGTCCAAGAGTAAGAACAAAGTAGCGTCGCGGGTCTCACTTCCGCTGCCCCGTCGCTCGATCGTAAAGTTGACTGATGGCCTCCATCACAAGACGGATGCGATATTTGATACGTAGTGCTTCTTTACTCAGTCGTGCCGCCCGCTCACGCAGAAGTTTCTCCTTTTTCTGAAGAAACACATCCGCCTCCGCTGTTGACATTGGAAGAACCACACCACAGCCAAGATTCACCCAAACCTGCGACCCATCCTTGACGGAACATTGCACAAAGAAATAATTGCCAATATCAACCATAATTTGATTGCGCTGTGGCCTCTTTTCTTCTTCTTCTTTTTCTCCTCCTCCCGCTGCTATTGTGGCGGGTAAAGAAGGCGCGTCGCCGTCTGTGATGAATGAGTGTGTTGAGGAAAGTGCCCGCATCTCCTGAAAGAGTTCCCGCAGCTGGCAGCACTCCGAGGCCATTGTGTACACCGTGTCCCGCTCCCGCAGTACCTTCTCGAGGGATTGGCGGAGGACGGCGTCCAGGAAGTGCTCGAGACGTGCCATTCTGCCAGTCTCCGCGTCAAACGACGAGGGTGGCCCATAAATGCCGTCTTCCGTGGACATCTTCAAGCCGCAGCAAATGTTGTTATCAAACAGGGAGAGAAGACAACAATGACGTTTGCTCACCGCAAAATAACGCCAATCCCCCCTCAAAAACAGATAGATTAAAAAAAAAAAAAAAAAGCACTCCGTGGCACATTTTCTTCCAATGATTCATCATTGCCGTTTTTTTTTTTTTTCGTCACGCCTCCGTACCCAGCCTGATGCCCTGACCCGCACCCAAAGTTCAATTTAAAAGATCCCGTTTCTTCCACCAACATATTCGTGCGTGTCTTTCTCTCTCTGACTCTCTGCCAGTACATGTCAAATGTGGCATTGTTAACGACTGATTGTCGTGAACATCATGACTGTGCGTGGTGGCACCACATGCTTCAGTGTCTCGCGATCGGCAGGATCAGCCCACAACAACACACCGAGAGGTTGATACCTGCTCCATTTGGTTTCTCTAGCGGAGAGACGGACAGGTACATCAGCAATTGTGCCTTCCTGTAGGAGCCCTTTCAGTGCAACCCACACCGCCAACGGTATTCTCGCCGTTTCTGGCAAAATCCACACGTGACACGTCGGTTCTGCAGCAGACGTTTTGAGACGTCCATGCTGACGATGCCGCTGCCTTGACGCCATCAGGCCCCTATCCCGTATCATCCAACTCCCAGAAGTATCATTCGCCGCATCTTCTTCAAGACGCTCTCGTAGCACATCCACTGCAGACGTGTCATTTTTAATTCCTGGGAGCTCCAGTCTATGGAATGAAATGCAGTTGGCGTACTTTAATTGCCATGGGTCAAGATAGGCCATGACATAGGCGGGGGTGGCGCGCCAATGGAGACCAAGAAAGAGACTCTTGCGGTGGAGAGCCCCAAGAAGGGCACTGTCTCCAATTACGCCAGTCAAGCACTCGCATGGCGAATTGCCCCTGCGACGCTGCGGGCCAAATCCCCAAAGTTCATCACCGTGAAGCAGCGTGAAGACAACGAGTACGGTGACAAATGCCCCAACCGTCGCCAGGCGCAAAAACATCCGCCTAAAAGACAATCACGCACACACAAACAGAAAGGATAAAAAAAAAAAATAAAAATTTTCCACCGCTGTCGACAATAAAAAAAAAAGAAAAACGCGTAAAAGATGAACTGAGACCAAAAAGCACCATGAAAAAGCCAAGCAGTCCAACAGAACACGTCTCTCTCCCCATCTCTCTGTGTGCATGTATATATATATATATATATATATATATATATATATATATGGGTCATCTTCACCCTCCTCGGCCATCATTTTTTCCTTTTTACCCTTTTTTCTTTCTTTTTTTTTGCTTTTAAGACGGAAGGAAAACAGCAACGGTGGCCACACATCCCACCCATCCCTTTCACAAATCCTCGTTAAGTGTGGATGCATGTTTTCCCCTCTCGGCAACATTTTCTCCCCCTCCGTCTTTTTCTTCCCCAGAGAGAACCGTCCTCTCAGCCTCTGTAGCAACGCCAAAAAACTCTTCACTACTCGTCTCCATGTGGTCGTATTTCCAACCGGTGCTTAGAACAATTTTCGCCGCCCGTTCATCAAGGCGAAAATGAGCCCAAACGAATTTGTCGTGCCCATTCTGGTCAAAGTACTGTAACAAAAGCGAGACTAAACTGTCCTCCACGGCGCGTCGTAAAGAATGACCATTCTCTTTTCCCTCCCATGTTTCACGGTGACGCTCCACAAGGAAGGTGACCGCCAAATCCTCAATGCTGCTCGTTACAACCGCCCCCTTGTTCCAGTACGTTCCACATGGCAGGGCGGCCACGGCAATTCTAATCATTTCCTCCGCATCGTGCCTAGAGAATGGAAGAAAAAGCATCGTACGTGTAAAGGCAGAGAGGAGTGTCCCATAAAGACCAGCAAACTCATCACGAACAAGTTGCTCAATTTCCGCCATGCTTTTCCCCCACGTGCGTCCCTGCTTTCCAAAGTCGGTGGTCACAACAACAATTAACTGCGCAAGGGATGGCGTATCCTCTGGTTGTTCCTCAAAACGTTCTGCTCGTCCAAGGAGTGGCGCAAGTGCGGCCACAAGTTTCGGGTGCATTGCCGCTAGATCATCAAGTAACACAATACCGTGCGGATACACCTTCTGGTGAGCTGTCACACGTTGTATGATACGAGTCCGTGCGTCCTCAATCGGCATCCCATCAAAACCTGTACCGGAGATGACAAGCATGTTTTCACCCATGTCGCACGCTGGGCGGGATGGGGCACAATGCGGTGATGTGGCAAGAGACAAAAGACGTGCAGTATGCGTCTTGCCAACCCCATTGTCCCCTGCAAAGTGTAATACAAGTGGATCCCGCGGGTAAATCAACTTGCGCCTTACCGCCTCTAGAATGGCACCCTTCACATGTTCTTGTCCCACAAGTCGTGTAAGAAGAAGTTCCTTCACATCCTCCATGACGCGATGACGCAATTTCTCATCCTTTTCAACGGAGAACTCCCGCTTCACCAAGACCGCAGGAAGCGAAGTCAAGACGCAATAACGCAGCCTTAAGAAAAACGGTGTGCCACGGGCGGAGCAGATGGGGCAACGGGGGCAGCGCCGCTCCACCTCCTCTCCCTCCGCCGCGACAGGAAGCGGTCGCAACGAGGACGCGGGAAATATCAAAAAAATTACAATACATACGGCAATAGCCATTGTCGCAACCGGAATACCTCGTGTAAAAAGACGCCGCGCGGACATTACTGCAAGCAGGAGCAGAGGCTCACTGTTCTCTTCCTCGCCTCCCTCTCGCTCCACAGCAGCGCTTAACTAGTAATGTCTCCCTCCTTGCGCTGTGTGAGGTGATGATGCCACGATATTTGCCTGAGCCCCACAATTATGTGTTTTTTTTTTTTGTGTGTGTGTGTGTCATTTCGCCAGCCATGGAAGGGAAGGCAACGGAAAGACAGCAATAAATCCAGCCAGCCAACAGATCACATGTAAAATAATAATAATAATAAAACGTCAAACAGGCCGGACACAC
>NW_001849456.1:121650-122557 GCF_000209065.1 Trypanosoma cruzi
AAAAAAAAAAAAAAAAAAAAAAAAAAAAGAAAAGAGGGAAAAACCTGTCATTTTGGGGTTTATATAAATATAAAGATATATATTATATGGGTGTGCCGCTCTTTTATTTGGGTGGCCCCTGCGGTGGGCCAAAGTCAGGGCCGCCGGGATTTGCGCTCTGCGCCGCATTCGCCACCCAACTGGTTGTAATGCCGCCAATGCTGTTCCATACACCGCTCTCCGCGTCGCGTCCACCAAATTTTGCACGACCACCCTTTCGTCTTGCAAGTTGCCCACGGCGGAACCACACCGCCTGCTCCGTTACAGCGTCCATGACACGTTGCTGCTGACGCGGCGGCACACCTGCGTGAATGCCTGTTGTCTGGGGGTGAAACAACGGGCGCCAGGTGGCATTGTGGTGCAGGTACGTCCGCTCCAAGTGAGCGGGAATTGTTTTTTGTGTAATGAGCGAGACGTACGAGCGGGCAATGGCGTTCATCTTGTGGGTGCGCCACTCCGCGTAGCGCGGGTTCATCATGTGCGACTTTGAGTTGCTCACCCCCTCCAACGGAATGTTTTTCTTTAAAAAGGCCCGCACCGCAGAGACAATCACGCCCTGATGTTTTGTATAAAGACTGTACACACGGCCAAGACGCCCCTGCCGTGCCGTCCGTCCTGCGCGCGAGAGATACACCAACGCATTTGTAGGCATGTGAAAATTCACCACAACGTCTACATGCACGTCCAGTCCACGTGCAGCGAGATCTGTGGCACAAAGAATATTAGTGCGACCGGACGCAAAATCGGCAAACATGCGCCGACGAACATCCCATGGCAACGCCGCGTGCAGAAGAGAACAAGTGAAGCCTCGCCCACGCCGGTGATGATACACCGCAGTGGCGGAATCATACCACGTGTGAAGACAATA
>NW_001849456.1:122657-135864 GCF_000209065.1 Trypanosoma cruzi
AGCGTGATGATGCCCTGGCTGCGCTGAATGACAGGCTGGAGGAGCACAGCAGAGAAAAATCTGCGCTGGAGAGCCGCACCAGTGAGAGTGTTGACGCCTTGGCTGCCATGGAGCGCCAGCCACAGGAGCGTGATGATGCCCTGGCTGCGCTGAATGACAGGCTGGAGGAGTACAGCAGAGAAAAATCCGCGCTGGAGAGCCGCACCAGTGAGAGTGTTGACGCCGTCGTTACACTCAGGCGCCAGCTACAGGAGCGTGATGATGCCCTGGCCGCGCTGAAGGACAGGCTGGAGGAGCACAGCAGAGAAAAGTCTGCGCTGGAGAGCCGCACCAGTGAGATCCCCCCCCCCCCCCCCCCCAAAAAAAAAAAAAGAAGAAACATACAACAACAACAAAAGACCCCCCAAAAAACGGCATCTCTCCTTCGCTGCGGCAACACAACACTTCTCCACCCCTATAAATATAAATATGTATATAAGTATTAATTTTTCATTTTCCTGTTTCTTTTACTCTTCTTCCTCATCATCCAACGGTGGCTCGTCTCATTAAGATTTAACCCCATTGTATCATTTACCCCAACACCTGCGTTGCTAATTTTATTTGTTTGGTTTTCTTTTCTTGTTTTCTTCCTTTTTCGCATTTTAGAAAAAAAAAAAAAAAACCCTTTAAAAAAGAAAACAGGAACAAAAAAGACTATACATATATATATATACGTCTGTGGCTCATCATGCGTCCTGCGGGCAGAGATGATTCATTCCTGTAAACGTGGATGGGTTTCAATTTACGACTGTCAACGCCTTCACTGCCATCTGCAATGCGCCCTCGTACGTTTTGTTTCCACCAATAAATCCAGAGACATGCACAAATATGCCGCCTTCAATGCCACTTGCTTGACTCAATTCCTCATCTCGTAAACCTCGCCATGGTAACGACTTGCGGTTCTCAAATCCTGATGCCTCCTTGGGCACCGCCTGCACGCGCCAGCCCTTCTTGTCCGCAAAGAGTACATACAGGACGTGGCCCACTTTGCCATGTTCCTCCTCCAACTCCAGCAAGTGTTCCTTCCATGGGCAGAAGCAATCCTTGAAGACGACAATGCGGCCACTAGGATGCACATTCATTGCTTCAAGAAATGCCGCCCGGACAATCCCACGCGCTGGCATCCACGCGAAGACATGATAATGAACGGAGTCAAAAAATTCAGATGTTGCCAACTCCATTGCCTGCAGAAAGGCGGCATTTTCGTTTTCCACTTTACCGTTCCCTTCTTCATTCCACCATGGCATAAGATTTCCTATGCGAGCTGAAAGCGTCGTAGAAACATTGTACTTCTTCACACATGATGGTGAAGACGATGAGACCGGGACGGCGCCCTCCTCGCCTTCCGTCTCTGCAGGTCCGTAGGCATTAACGCCGTTGTCGATGCCATCAATGTGTTCCACAAAATTCTTGTAAACAATATCAAACAAAATATCCAGTTCCTGCTCCGATAGTTTCTTCTTATCTGTTCCCCATTTCGTGGCGTCCAGCAGTTTTACGCGATACGGGGATGCCAATGCAGATTCCACATAACCCTGGATAATCTCACGGCCAAAGTGCTTGTAAACAAGGCCTGCAGAGGACAACCGGGTTTGATAGGCCGCCTTTGGCGTTTTCATGGTGTCATGAAAAGACGGCTGATGGTGATCAAACCGCAGTGTCGCCTCATCATAGACGCTGCCAACATCCACAACAATATTGCACCGCTCCAACGCATTCGGGTCACGTGAGCGAAGAATATTCGATTGACCAAAATTTTGACTGCAGCGCAGCAATCCACATGCCATGGCTTCATCACAGTGAAAGGAGCCGTTATGCGTCCCAATGACACCCGTAGCGGTGCTGGTTTCCGCAAATGATTCCAACACCCGGACACCACAGAGATGTTTCGTCACATACTCGGCAACAAACCGTCGAGGCATATTTCCCTGTGTGTAAATGCAAAAGCCGGTATTTAAATTATATATAAATATATATTGTTGCTGCGTGTGCTACGTAACTATTTAATGTATTCAAGGATAGGTGGTACGAGGGGGTAAAAGTAAAAGTAAAAAAAAAAAAAAAAAAAGAATTATTCCACCACACCCCGTACACACACACAAACACACAGTAATACATTACATTTTCATTGGAGAAGGATAATACAAAAAACAACAACAACAAAAATTGCAAAGAGCGGACAAGAAGATAATTTTACAGCCATCTCTCTTCCTTTTTTTGCTGCCTTCTCTCTCATAAATAAATAAATATATATATATTTATATATATGTATATGCATGTGTATGACTCTCCTCCACACACGTAGGAACAGGTGGAATCTCAAAAAATCTCCACCCGTCCACAATGCTCGGCGCATCTCTCCCTCTCTCTCTCTCTCTCTGCATGTATGTATGTATGTGATGGTCTTTTATTCATTTTCATTTTCAATAGAGTTACATGAATGCTGCCACCACATCGTTAAAAAGCGTCTCAAGCATCTCCGTGACGTGCAGGCCGGTGCACGCACTCGTCTCGAAGTACTTGTATCCGTGCGCTTCCGCCCAACGCCGCCCATCCGCTTCGCTAACAACGCGCTTCTTACCGCCATCAACCTCATTGTCCACTTTGTTGGCACACACCACAACAATCGCTGGTTTCTTCACAGGATTCACGCCCAGCGTCTCCCCGCCAGTGTTTCGAGGCGCATTCACGTATGTTTGCATCTCCTTTAACCACTCGTCCAAAGTGGCAAAACTTGAGGCATCGGTGACGTCGTAAAAAAGCAAAACACCTTCCGCAGCGTAATAAAACTCGTTTCGGATCTCAAGAAACTCGTCACGGCCAGCCATGTCCCAGAAATTCACCCGAACAAAAAAATTGGGCGGCGCAGGCGACATATGTGCCGGCGCACGTAAACTCACTCGCTTCACACCGTAGTCTATGCCAATGGTGGGAATGTACTTTGACACAAAGCGCCCCTCACAGTATCGCTTGATAACACAACTCTTCCCGACACCGGAGGAACCAATGGAGATGATTTTAATGCGCGGCTCTGTGCCGTTTATAAGACTGGAGGAAGAGGTGGAAAAAGAACGATTGGTCTTCGCACTCATCTTTTCTACTTGGGCGTGTGTGTGTGTGTGTGATGGTACACGTGTGGCCACCTCTCCGTCCCTGCTCAGCCTACCTTAAAAGTGAGGGACACACAGATGGCAACGACGGCAGTAGCAGCGGCAGTAAAAAGAAAAAAAAAAAAAACCAAATGTGTCCATCTTACTTACCCGACCCTTACACACCCAAGCAACCACCCGTAACACATGCAGACAGACACACTGCTCAACGCCCATCTCCATTTCCGCGGCCTCTTTCCCAATTTTTCTTTCAGCATTCCATGAACTTTCTGAAGCCTACCAAAAGCCTCAGGTTCGGGTGCAGGCATTGCATTGTATCCCTCACCCCCGGTCTCTCTCACACACACACAATCCACATCAGAGGATGTCATTAGGCGTCATTGCTTGCTACGCAACTTTTTCATGTATGCGTCCGCAAAGCCGTCATCACGAGGCTCTTCAAGACCTAATTCCTTCGCCCGCCACCGCTCACGCTCAATGTCATTCTCAATGGACACGTGCCGCCGCCGACGTTCCTTTTCTTCCGAATAGTGCACCGCAGCGTAAATGGAGGTGGCGGCAAAGAGGCTACCGAAAAACAACTGCTTATCGCGGAGACGATTCCATCCAATCCACGACAGTCCCGATTGGTCTCCACAGAAGAAACGCGCATAAGAATTCATGTCGTTCTACTTGTTGATGATGCCCTTTTCTTTTCTTTTTCCTTCTTTTTCTCCCTTCACCCGTACCGCACGCCTTCAATTAACAACAAAAAACCCAGCAAAAAAAAAAAAAACAACTCATCTCAACGCATGCATTGGAGTGTTATTTCCAACACATCGCCTGGCAGGATGTGTCGGTGGCAAAAACAACAACAAAAAAGACAGACATCCACACACAACACACAGGAGCAACTCATTTAGCAGAATTATCCGTTCACTGCCATATATATATATATATTTGTATAGCAATGGATTTCTGTACATGTTTTATGTATTTGTTTTTCTTTTCTGCGCGTGCTCCGCCGAATGAATGGTAAAAGAAAGGGAAAAAAGCGTACGGGTCAAATACACTGAAACAAAACACAGCACAGGGCACATGCAAAGTAAAAAAAAAAAAAAAAAGAGAGGGAGAAAAGGGAAGGGGGGGGAAAAAGAGGGAGACTTCACAAAACACGTTTGCCCGTGTGCATTGGGCCCTCTAACCCCCGTGGAAAGTTGTAGTGATCAAACATGACATCCGAATGTTGCGCCTTCCGTGCGGTGTCAACCCGGCGCTTGCTACTCGGCTTGACGTCACCGTCGGCGGTTGCCATCCAGCCGTGTATCGTTTCAGGGAATCGGCCCCACATAGTAACGGGGAGATCGGCCTCACGTGGCCTCGGCATACGTCGTTCCTTCGTCCATTTTGCAAGTGAATCGACAGCATTTAAATTAATACCGTAGCTGAGGTGACGAAAATCTTGTGGGGGCGGTGGATGCTGCAACGGGGGAAGCACCGTCCGTCTTGCCGTCCGTCCCGCTGTGCTGGTACAATGTTTTGCCGTCCATCCCGTCGTGGACAACGTCGCGTTGCTCTCTATGCCTGCTGCAGTTGTCGCCACCTCCCTTGGGTCACTCGACCACGTCGGTGACGCAACGTGAAATTCGTTTCCTGTGGAAACAACTCCCGTTATGGGCAGATTCGTCGCTGGGATCTGTGAAGTGTCATTCAAGGGTGGATCCGTCAGCACGCCTGTTGTGGACTCCCGCTCCAGTCCGTGATAGTCAATCGCCAGCTGAGCGTACTTCCGCTGAACCTCCTCCGCCGCACGCCGCTGCGCATCCACAGCCGCCTCGCGCCGAGGGGGTGCAGGGTAACGAATGGTGCAGGTCTGCAGCTGCCCCAGGGGGTCGTACCGCACCTCGTCAATAATGTCACGGTAAACGGCGTGGCGGCCGCCGAAACGATCGGTGCGATTACACTCTTTAAGAAATGCGGTCAACATGTTGTGTCGTAGTAACGTCCGGTGCTGCTCCCCCTCTACATCCTGCAGCTGGGCGTCAATAAACGCCTGCACAGGCAGAAACACATCCTCCTTCCAGGCACGATGGAGCTTCTCCACCACACGCCGCAAGTGCCTCTCTTCACGGCGCGCCTGGCATGCACAGCGTGCGTTGAAGTCCTCGTGTTCCTCTACAAATGCAATAAAGCGGCGCATAAAATCCGCCAGTTCCTGCTCCTTCGTGTCTTCTCTGGCTCGCCGCTCTTGACGTGCCTTCGCCGCCTCCGTGTCTCGTGCTGCCTGCAACCGAACCTCTTCCAACTTCATCTGCTCCTGCAGCTGCCACTCCTCTGCCTCGTGTTGACGACGGGCCGCAATTCGTTCTCGCTGCTGTTCCCGCTCAATCATGCGGCTCCAGTCTGAGGCATTCATGACATCTGTGTACAACTCAGCATTGTGCACACGGATACGCGGCGAAGGATTCCTCTCGCCTCCCGTCATTGTATATAAGTATATATAAGTATATATGACGAATATCAATACAACGATGTATTCGATATGCCTGGCGCCTGGAATATTACACCGCCTGTGTTCCACACACACACACACACGCTACCTCCCGCTTTCCCTCCTTCTCTCTATCGGGTTGCAAGCACCAGAATTCTTCTAAAAATCTTACACAATTAAATAAAATAAGATCAAAATAATCAAAACATAAAATAGAAACTTACAAAAAAGAGGGATATATACATATATATATATATATATTTGTGCATGTAGATATATATATATATATATAGAATGAAAGAAACTCAATTACAACATTCCCAAGAGAGATATAAAAAAAAAAAAAAAAGAAAAAAAAAGAAAAAAAAGAGCCGACACGCGCACACAAACGCACATGCACTTAATAGAGAACATGTGAGGAGGTGTCAAGCACATTAAATAAATAAATAATGATAATGAAACATACAGATAGTTACAGTCATACATAAAACAAAACAAAAACACACAAAAAACAAAAAAAACAAAAAATAATTATAAAAGGAGAGAAAAAAGAACAGAAAACGCATGGAAGAAAAGAGAGAAAAAACACACACACACAAAACAAAACAAAATAAAAAAACAAAACCATGCACACACACATATATATATATATATATATATATGGAGAAATGTAGATGGAGAGAGATGGAGCCAAACGTGTATGATGCAAATCCTGCCTTTTTTTTTTTTTTTTTTGATAATTTACAGTTACCCCCCGTCGAATAATTACAAGGAATAAACGCCGTATGCATGTAACCGTATATATAAATGTATATATTGCCATAAACAGAAAGCATTGCAAAGTGCAAGATGAAGTACATAAATAAAAGTTGCTTTCCATCAATACACCCTTCTAACAATAACCACGCAATTCTACAGATAAATACATACATACATACACACGAAAAAAAAAAAAAAAAATAATAAATAAATAAAATCAAGTAAGGCTCCTTAATCCATCCCCTCTTTCCCCCCTTTTTGTGCGTTCTCCCTTTCTTTCTTTCTTTCTTTCTCTCCCTCTCTCTCTTTCTCTCTTTTTCCCCTTGAGTCCATCTAGTCTAATCCACTCAACATACATAAAGTAAATGATACAATTTGTAAATATCTACACAAATACACAAGACTGTAGCAGTTAACCCGACGTACTTGCACGCACACACACACACAAACAAGAACACACGTTACCAACTGCTTCACATGTATATATATATATATATATAACTCAATTATAAATAGCTCTAACAGTGCCACGCAACAAATAAAATACTCTTGTTCGCTCGTTTATTATTATTACTATTAATATTTTTACTTTCTCTGCCTTGTTTTGGTTGTCTTCTTTGTGTGACCATTACCCTTTTTGTTGAGGCTGCTTTGTTTGCTTTTATTATTTTTATGATCCTGCTTCTTCGGCTGCTTTCTCATTGAAGATGAAGTCTTCCTTTTCGGTGTGGGATGGCCAGTCTTCACTCTCGGCTTAGGCTGCACCTTCTTCTTGCTGGAAGGCGCATTGTGAGAAACGGTACGCCCCTTTGAGTTGATGCGCTGCTTTGTCAAAGTCTTCACAACCGCTTTTTTATTTTTCGCCGGGCTTCGTCCCGTCTCCCTCTTCTTGTTCTTGTTCTTGGTGCTGCTGCTGCTGCTGCTGTTGTTTTTGTTGTTGTTGCTGCCAGTGCCTTTCTTCGTCGTTCCTGCCCGCCGCCTTCCACGCCGTCCCACTGCGTCCTTCGTGAGCTCCCCGTTGGTGCTGGCGGTGGCGGCCTGACGCTTTCCCCCCGCGGTACTCGTTACAGTGGCGTTGCTGCCGACATGCACCGTCCCCCCCGCAAGACCACCGCGTCGTGTTCCTGTCAACGACATTTTCAGCTCCATCCCGGATGGTACTGTCGTTCCGGTTCCGTCTCCGTCCGCATTATCCGCTGCGTCATCACCGGAAAATGAGTTTGACCCTTCTGACCGCTCGGCGTCATTTGCCCCCTCGACCTCATTGTTGCCATCCTTCACGCGGCCCTTCCCGTCTAATTCCTCCACCTCCAATGCTCCCGCATTTCCAAGAGTGATGCGATGGGCCTTTTCCTTCTTGTTCGCTCTGCCCGGATGCGCCGGTCTGCAGATTTCCTCCGTATGTGCCTCATCTTGCGTCATCACGGTCGCCCCATGCCCTTCACACTCATCCGTGGCAGCCACAACTTCTTCGCCTCCCGATTCCACACACGAGATGGCAGTGTCATGCGTACTGTTGATGTTATTAGCCACGACATGTGCATGACGTCCACGTCGACTTTTTGCGGGAGTACGCGTGATGACGCGACGCACAATTCGTGCTACTTGTCCTTCCCGCACTTTTAGCCCTTCCCGCAAGGAATGCAATTCGTCTTCGCAACGTCGACGCATCCGCGCCAATTCCCGCTCTGCCTCCAGCCGCCCCAACGACGCTCGCAACAAGGCCTCCTCATCCCGCCAAATGCTCACACGCGGATCGCCCACTAGTGGCATTGTGTCGTTACCAGCACCAACACCGCCACCCACAACGGCACCAGGAAGGCTCCTTACACGTTCCGTTGCATTCGTCATTCCCGTTGCCGTTATGGGAGTCGCGTTGCCTGTAGTGGCTACCACGGCCGACGGGTTCGATGTGGATGGCGATGATGATGACGATGTGTAGGCTGCCGCAAGGGGCAAGTAAGCAGCGCGAAGCGTCGCCGTCTGTCGAATAAATGCAGTGAGCATCGTTGTGTTCTTTAAGAAATCCACACGAATCAGACGCACAAAAGTCAAATACACCCTCTCCCTCTGCGTCGCCTCAATTCAGCACCACAATAAAAATAAAAATAAAAAAATAAATAAAATGTTTGTTCTACGGTGATGGCACTCCGCCGCTAATGAGAGCAAAACAGACGCCGAGACCTCTAAAGAAAAGAAAAAAATAAAAAAAAAAAATAAAATAAAAACTACAGTTCAAAAACTCCTGAATTGTGAGAGACACCAAGGGCTGGTAAACACCTTTTTTTCTGTCTTGTTGTTTGTTTGGTTGCTTGTTTGTTTCTTCACTCACTCTAATTGTGTAGAAATTCAAAAAGCAAAAAAAAAAAAAGGAGAAGGAAATACATCCATGCATATATACGCATATATAAATATATGTGTGTGTACACGCACTTACAAAATAGAGAGGGAGGGAGAGGGAGAGAGAAGTCACAGATATCAGAAACAGTAGTCGTAGTAGTAGTCGTATTATTAGCAATATTCTTCATATGACGTACATGCATGCATACATACAGCCATACATAAACAAACAAAAAAAGAAAAAAAAAAAAAGGAACACATGTATAAATCCTACGCAGGAACACACCCATCCCCACCCATACACACTTATAAATATATAAATATATATAAATATATATAAATATATCTGGTAAATGTATAATAATATAATAATTTTATAGAAAAACATGCCAAGCACATGTATATATAAATAAATAAATAAATAAATATATATATATATATATATACAGGCTTATGTATTTACTTCTTCTTCTCCTTCCTATTCCTACTCCTCCTCTCCCTCCTCCTTTTCGTGTGATTATTAATTTGATGCTTCTTCTTCTTTCTTTCTTTCTTTCTTTCTTTCTTTTGGGGGGCATGGTTGCATTGGATTCACCAAAACTTCTCGTTATGCATGTCGATTATTATTATTTTAATTATTATTATTTGTTTTGTTTAATTTCTATAAATTCACCACTGAAAAATAAATACATTGTACAGATGTGCCCGTACATGTTATGTATGCATGGCGTATGGATCCAGTATGCATACACACAGACACGGACACAAAAAGAAAAGAAAAGAAAAGAAAAGTCGTTCTCCACTCATTCACTCCCTCCCTCCCTCCCTCCCTCTTCACCATAAAAACGCCAATGCGTGAGAGGGGGAGAAAAAAAAAAAAAAAAAAAAAAAAAACAGCATGCCGATGGACGCACACATACATGTATATAAGTGTGTGTGTCTGCTTGTGTGTTTGTGTGTGTTCATGCCCGGAATCCAATTCCATCTGTCTCTCTCTCT
Organism: Trypanosoma cruzi; assembly: GCF_000209065.1. Classification (NCBI taxonomy): domain Eukaryota; phylum Euglenozoa; class Kinetoplastea; order Trypanosomatida; family Trypanosomatidae; genus Trypanosoma; species Trypanosoma cruzi. The sequence goes on from NW_001849456.1 coordinate 132,375, forward strand.
CTCTCTTTTCCTTCTTTCATCCCCTTTTTTCTCCCCTACAAGCAACACTCCCCCCCGTGTACGCCACAAAAACAATTGTGACGGCATCCTTTTCTTCCATATTTACTCCCTTCGCTGCTGGGTGGGTGGGTGGGGTTTTATGTGCGTACTTCACTCACCGCCACAAAACCACCACGACCGGTGATGGCAGGCACCTCCCACTCATCCCTCTCCTCCCTTTTGTCCTTTTCCCCCTCAGCCACGTTGTTTCATGCGCTGCTTGTACTCCAGCCGGTACGGTGAGCGCCACGCTGCTCGCATGGCAGCCCCACCGTTTGCCCACGGCCAGAAGAGGGCAATGTACGTATTTACCGCCATCCCGTACACAACAAAGACACCAACGGAGAAAAACATTAGCATCCAAAACTTGTTTGTTCCCATTAGTTCCATGGCAATGTTTACGCCCCAATTGGATCCAAGGATATGAGGAAACGCGGAATACACCATCGTCAACGTCGGAATCGCGATAAACCCAAATGCAATGACGGCAAATGAAATGGCGGTATAACACGTCATGACTGCAGCAATACGGAGGTTTAATAGAAGCAACACCATCATGAAAAATAACGTTCCATAATCTTCTAGAGAAGCAGAACGGTACGGATATAACTCGTCCCATTTTGCCACAGTGTAGAAAATAACAAAAAATAGCGCAAGTCCATCCAATACACCATCACAAAGCCATTTAAGGATGTAACTCCAACTAAAAAACATATGTTCACGTGCCAATGCCGGGTAAAGAGACGGGGTAGACTCGGCTAGCTCGTCATCCACGTCCTTATCAAAGATACCAAGAGCCAGAGGTTGCAAGGAGCAAAAAAACAAATTAAACATGGCGAGTAACCAAGATTCCACTAAAATCATACCAGAAAAACCACAGAAAAACGTGTATGTTGCAAGACCGGTACATAACACAACATTTTTGTAAAGACTAAATGTAATACAGTGAGCGTCACGGTACAAAGCAAAGCGACCATGCACCACCAGCAATCGTTTTAAGAAACGAAACTTGGGAATTGCATAATCGCTTGCCAATTCCGCTTGGGAACCTTCAAGTCCCATAATACCAACGCCAATGTGGCTCTCCTGAATCATAGAAACATCATTGGCACCATCACCAACCGCCAACGCAACAGAGCTTGTATTCTTTTGAAACATACGTACAACTTTTGCTTTTTGTAACGGCGTCATGCGACAACACACGGCACTACGACATCGAATACCAATTTCAAAGAATTTACGAGTACAAGTGACATCGGTAAAAATGATATCTAGCGTCCGTCCATCTACAACTAACACCACCGTTCGAGTACTTCCATATATCTCGTCAGAAGTATTACATTTTCGTACGGCTTCCCTTATCTGTTCCTGTAGTAATTCCCACAAGGTGGCATCAGCCGCAGCTTCAGTAACACTAGTAAACTGTAACGAGGCTTCTGCAACATCTAAATGAAACACACAATCTTTAAACTGAGGGTCGATTAAACCACTTGTGCCTGCAATCGTTACCGCCGTCTCACGTTTATCACCTGTAAGCATCCATACAACAATTTCCGCCTCTATAAAAAATTTTATCGTCTCTGGAACTCCATCTTGAAGTCGATCCTCTACGGCTGTAGTACCCACAAGATCTACATCCTTTTCTAACATCGCATAGACGCGATGGAGCCTCTCCATTCGGTTATGCATACTACATTGAGCTTCATGAAAGGATGGTAACCACTCTCGTACCTCGCGTTCTGAAAGATATCGTTGTCCCATGACAAGCGTCCGAAGTCCCTGTTGTGCCATCGCTTCAAGTTCCCGTTGAAAAATAGGCCACAATTCCGCATTTCTTGGATTATTTTTATTCAAAATTGTCATCATACTACTGTCTGCTCCCTTTACAAGTAATAGGTACGGGCGTTCTTCATCATTGTCAAGCGAGCGCTCCCTATTACCATGTGTGGCACTCACATCCATATCCACATTGTCAATAGCCCTTTCCTCTCTTTTCCTCGTAGTCGAGGGGTCTTCTGAAAGTGGAATAATGTCAACAATTCCATCTTCCACGCATTCTAATTCACGTGGGACTGGGATGAATGCTGTTGCGGTATTTAATCGATGATAACTAATTGTTGTTTCTGGTTGCTCAAAAGCCTCATCATCGTGTGTGGGGCACCGGCATAATAAAATACTCATTAATTTCCGCTGTGGTGTAAACTCCAATTCAGCGATAATCTCATAGCACATAATCTTATTTACAACCTTAATAAACATATGTGTCGCACTCCGTCTTTGCAATGCAAAAAGGTTGTCACGAGAAGCTGTCACCAATGCAATCTCATCCAATGACTGTGCTTCGTATATTTTTGACTCGTCTTTTAATTCATTTACAATCCTTGGCATAGTTGCGGATCGTTGATCCGTCTGCATATCATTGTAACGTGTTACATACCAACTTGAACTTCCATTATGACCTTGAAGAAACTTACCAACACCACTTGCTGTGCTGGTGTGAAACCCATTTGCCTGGGCCCCAGATGAATTGAAAGCACCCGGTATAGCTGGATCCAAAGCTTGAAGTTCTTGCTGTTCACCAGTTGGCATTCGAAAATGAGCATTTTCCGCGTCATGCCCATAAGATACATGGGTACAACTCAAGGAAGAAATTATCGCCGCCTGATCCACAGATGAACGATCAAAACAAACGACAGAATGACATAAAGCCAATGCTCGTAGGTACTGAAAAAGTGGTTCAGATTCCATCATAGATTCATCAAAATCAAATTTTCGACGACGACCACGAAAAAAGCAATTGCCTTGAATAACAGATTTGGTTCCAGATTTATTTGGGAAATTCTGTATAAGTTGTATAAATTCTTCACCAAGACCACCAGGTCTCTCTTGTTCATTGTGAGTCTTCGTCGCTGTACAACCACCCACATATGTCATAATGTTTTCTGTCAATGTCCCAGTTTTATCTGTAAATATATACCGCACATGAGCCAATTGACAGTTTAGCTCCGATGTTTTAGGACGTGTATAGCGTAATTCGCCAATAAATTCATCAAAATTTGCCATTCGCCTATCACGGGAAATAAGGACCATTTGAATGGCTTTGTTAAACTCCATTGTGACATACAAAGAGAGTGGAATAAGGTATGAGAGAAGAACAAAGTTGGTAAGATATCGCCATCCAAAAAGTTCTTTTGCGGTATAGCGTGAAAGATTCCATTGAATATACCACGTCGAGTACCCACTACGTGTGCCTTCTGGTGCCTCCAAACGTTCATTCCGCCATCTGACCGCGAGTCCGCAGAGAAAAAACAAAAAAGATTGATGCACAAGTAAGAGGAAACAATTCAAAATGTTGATACGCCGTGCAACCACAGAAAATTTCATTGATTTGGGCCGTTGATTTAGCAGCATCTTGGTATTTCTTCCCGGTGTATATCACCGCAGTGAGTAT
>NW_001849456.1:135964-139422 GCF_000209065.1 Trypanosoma cruzi
TGCAACCGCATTCCACGATGCCGTTGTGCCGCGTTCCATAAAATATGCCTGAATTGCAGGATCCGGGAGAGAACTTTCAATAATGTCTTCTATTGTTCCAAGTGCTTCAATTGTCTGAGGCTTTGCACGTCGTGTCTTGGCGTTTGTTTCACCGTCAAGATTGACAGTCTCAATATACGCAACACCCCCAGGATGGGATGAATTAAGCATCACCACATCTGCTAATACTTCTTCTCCAAGCCTACATAGCATCACATCGCCCACGTGAACAGAGCAGGCTGGTACGGAAACAAATTTTTCTCCACGTAAGACAAACGCAAGTGTGTTATTTGCACAGTCGTCCGACTGCCGTCTTTTTCCATCTTCCCAAAGATCCTTAATGATGGCAGCACCGAGTACAATACATAACGGCAAAATTGTACTAAATGGATTAACAGGGCTGGCACCAGGAACAAGGGAAAGTAACGTCACAATCAAAAAGTATATATTTGCCACCTTTTGAAATTGATACAAAAGGCTAAGAGGAAAACATGACAACCATGTATACTTGGCAGTGCGAATAGAATTGTCAGGATAATCCCGTGTTGCATTAAGGTCTTCTCGTAAAAGGTTTACCTCCACAAATGAAGTAGATACGGAGCTGTCACTTGTGGTTGTACTGCAATTTCCCCCCATTTCCTCACGATCTGCTCCGGAGACCATTCCTGTCGCTTCTGCAGATCCGGAAGAAAAAGACGTTGAAGATGTATCTTTACACCCCAAACGTCTACGAAAAGGCCTCCAAAAGCAAGTCACACAGGAAGGCATTTTAAACTTCATAAATACCCGTTAATTTCTCACACCAACCCCCCTAGCATACACAATTTGTGTGTGAGTGTTGTACAGACAGACACACACCCAGAAAAAAAAACAAACAAACCAAAAAGGAAGGAAAAGATAAAAACAAAAAAACAAAACAAAACTCACTCCCTCCACCCCTCTCCCTCCCTACACGTATAATTCACCTCTCACCTTTAAAACAAACAAACAAACAAACAAATTAATCCCTTTTGTTCTTCTCAAGACAACTGCAAGATACAAAATAGAGATTGACAAATGAAAACCCTTCTAACAATAGGAATTAAACAGGGAATATGGAAACACACACACACACACGCACACGCACACACAACTAAACCTACCTTCAAATATGCAACAACAACAACAACAAAAAAAAAAAAAAAGAAAATAAAACTACAGGAGGAAAAGAAAGAAAAACAACAACCACAAAAAGTAGAAGATGACACATTTAACAACTCAAATATTCCACTAGGAAGATACCAAAACCAAAGCCACTACACCAAATACAATTCAGAAAAAAAAAAAAAAAATAAACTTAAGAAAACAAAATTTTTTATTTTAATTCAAAAAAAAAAAAAAAAGGAACGCCAAAGACGGTGTGTATTTCAATGCGTCGGTCCACAGCATCGCAGACTACCGCAGTTTCTTCTTCATGCGGAGGTTGGAGCAGTGACCACATGCCTTCTTGCGGCAGTTCGACGCACGCACCGGCAGACGGGCGTAGCAGCGGCGGCATACCTTCTTCTCCCAGTTGTACTTCTTCGCCAGGGCCTCAAGTGTCGGCTCCATCACACCGCCGCGCAGGCGCAGCACAAGGTGCAGCGTGGACTCCTTCTGGATGTTGTAGTCTGCAAGCGTGCGGCCGTCCTCCAGCTGCTTGCCAGCAAAGATCAGGCGCTGCTGGTCCGGTGGAATGCCCTCCTTGTCCTGGATCTTCGCCTTCACGTTCTCAATGGTGTCGCTGGATTCCACCTCAAGCGCAATCGTCTTGCCCGTCAGTGTCTTCACAAAGATCTGCATGGTTTCACGTTCCTAACAATGTGTTAATAGCAACTAAGCAGGAAACTCTAAAGCACAATTGGTTATAAGAAGTTTAAAGACAAGAATATTATCGCCATAATTCCAAAAAATAGAAAGAATTACCAAACACTGCATGAATGCAGGCGGACAAACTGCTGATATCATAAAACCTGAAAAAAACAAAACAAAACATCCTCTCAATAAAAAAAAAATCACAAAAAAAAAAAGGAACGCCAAAGACGGTGTGTATTTCAATGCGTCGGTCCACAGCATCGCAGACTACCGCAGTTTCTTCTTCATGCGGAGGTTGGAGCAGTGACCACATGCCTTCTTGCGGCAGTTCGACGCACGCACCGGCAGACGGGCGTAGCAGCGGCGGCATACCTTCTTCTCCCAGTTGTACTTCTTCGCCAGGGCCTCAAGTGTCGGCTCCATCACACCACCGCGCAGGCGCAGCACAAGGTGCAGCGTGGACTCCTTCTGGATGTTGTAGTCTGCAAGCGTGCGGCCGTCCTCCAGCTGCTTGCCAGCGAAGATCAGGCGCTGCTGGTCCGGTGGAATGCCTTCCTTGTCCTGGATCTTCGCCTTCACGTTCTCAATGGTGTCGCTGGATTCCACCTCGAGCGCAATCGTCTTGCCCGTCAGTGTCTTCACGAAGATCTGCATGCCGCCGCGCAGGCGCAGCACAAGGTGCAGCGTGGACTCCTTCTGGATGTTGTAGTCTGCAAGCGTGCGGCCGTCCTCCAGCTGCTTGCCAGCGAAGATCAGGCGCTGCTGGTCCGGTGGAATGCCTTCCTTGTCCTGGATCTTCGCCTTCACGTTCTCAATGGTGTCGCTGGATTCCACCTCGAGCGCAATCGTCTTGCCCGTCAGTGTCTTCACGAAGATCTGCATGCCGCCGCGCAGGCGCAGCACAAGGTGCAGCGTGGACTCCTTCTGGATGTTGTAGTCTGCAAGCGTGCGGCCGTCCTCCAGCTGCTTGCCAGCGAAGATCAGGCGCTGCTGGTCCGGTGGAATGCCTTCCTTGTCCTGGATCTTCGCCTTCACGTTCTCAATGGTGTCGCTGGATTCCACCTCGAGCGCAATCGTCTTGCCCGTCAGTGTCTTCACGAAGATCTGCATGCCGCCGCGCAGGCGCAGCACAAGGTGCAGCGTGGACTCCTTCTGGATGTTGTAGTCTGCAAGCGTGCGGCCGTCCTCCAGCTGCTTGCCAGCAAAGATCAGGCGCTGCTGGTCCGGTGGAATGCCTTCCTTGTCCTGGATCTTCGCCTTCACGTTCTCAATGGTGTCGCTGGATTCCACCTCGAGCGCAATCGTCTTGCCCGTCAGTGTCTTCACGAAGATCTGCATGCCGCCGCGCAGGCGCAGCACAAGGTGCAGCGTGGACTCCTTCTGGATGTTGTAGTCTGCAAGCGTGCGGCCGTCCTCCAGCTGCTTGCCAGCGAAGATCAGGCGCTGCTGGTCCGGTGGAATGCCTTCCTTGTCCTGGATCTTCGCCTTCACGTTCTCAATGGTGTCGCTGGATTCCACCTCGAGCGCAATCGTCTTGCCCGTCAGTGTCTTCACGAAGATCTGCATGCCGCCGCGCAGGCGCAGCA
>NW_001849457.1:0-8660 GCF_000209065.1 Trypanosoma cruzi
CTCCCGTGGAAACAGCCACTGCCCCCACCTTCTGCTGCTCGCGAGAATTCCAGGAGCGGAATGGGACATTGTTTGCCTGTTGAACTGGCGAAAGCGCTTGCGCGGCCAAACCAACTGCACAACCCGTGGTGACCTGAGACGCCGCTTGACGCCTGCTTGTGTGAGTTTCTGGAGTGGGGATGAGGCGCGGGGTTGAGAAGCAATGCTCCATCCCCGTGACGGCCTGCCCCAGGCTATGAAGACCAAGCACGTCATTATCGGGGTAAGTCACATCCCGGCCAATGATTACTTGTTCCTCCTCCTCCTCTGCTGCACACCTAAGGGGAGAGAACAGAAGCAGCCTGCTTTCAGCTGGGTCCCCCGTGTGATGACGCCTCTCCTCCGCCCTGACATCGTCTTGAAGCTCTGATCTTCGCCGCCATGCGCTCATGGGGCTCGCAGCACACAGTGGCGACGCTGTTGACGAGACGCCAGCCTGCTCCCTCCTCGCTATTCCATCCGGACTGTCGTCAAGTTTCAGTTCAAGAAGCGGGTCGCGTGCAAACAATGTGTGTGACTGAGACGCAAGAAACGCTGTGATGTCCTTTTCCCACGCCCGTCTGACAACAGCGTTAGTGTCCACACCGGCTGATTCACCACCGAGCTCCAGCCTCCGTGTGGGTGTCGTGCTCTCCAACAGACAAGTGCCCTCTGACACCGCCTGTTGCACCTCACCACTGTTGTTGCCCTCCGTTTCTGTCCGCCCCATGCGTCGCACACAAACATACACACAGAACCACAACAACGACCGACCCCTCGACTCCCTCGCGCAGGCAAAACAAAGGCAATGTATGTGTTTTCTCCCGTTCACAGCAAAGGGGCAAAGAAAGTGCTCCTCAACTGTTGACTGGTGTCCTATGCCCTTGCAAGCAAGCACCACAGACACACACACAAAACAAAGAAGGACAAGGACAAAAGGCAAAATAGGCATTACCGGCAGGGCAGTCAGACAGCCACAACAACAGATGGCGGGCCCCTGCAACAGACGCCACATATCCTCCTTATGGCCTTTTGAAGGCAGCAAATCACCACAAGGCAAGATGCCAAAGTATTTTAAAAACAAAACCACATTTACGCCGTTGAACGGCCCCAGGTACGACGGCAGCCCGAGCACCAAAAAAAAGAGCGATGTGTCCGTGCTCGTTATTTTCAGTTCCGCACCAACGTGTCTGCCGCACTCAGTACCAAGCGACTGACGCAGTAGGAAAGACGTCTCAGCCGACGGGCCCAAAAAAAAAAAAAAAAAAATTGAACCAAAGCCCCAAACCGCCACACCCGTTTTTTATTCTTAGTTTTTTGCTGTTTAAAAAGAACCAAAGTAACGTTTTCGTTTTCGTAAATTATTTTATAATTAGTTTACAACAATGCGGGCGCCTAGTTAAAAGGAGCATGGCAGGATCAGCCCCCTCTACAGCGACGGGAGCCCGTGGAGAACCGGGATCTGGCGAAGCATGTCGTCCGTCATTTTGTCCACGTCGTACTTCGTCTCGTAGCCCCAGTCCTGGCGGGCGTTAGAGTCGTCCAGGGAGTCAGGCCACGAGTGCGCGATGCTCTGCGCAGGCCCCTCGACGTACTCCACCTCCAACGGGCGCTTCATCCGTGCCTCAATACTGGCCCGCAGCTGCTCCGGAGTGAAGCTGAAACCGCTGATATTATACACCGCCCGCTTCAAACAGCTGTCGGACGCCTCCATGAGCTTGATGACACCACCGAGGGCATCCGGCATGTACAGCATCGGCAGCGGCTCATCACGGCGAACGGGGCAGACGTACTTTTTGCCCAGCAATGCGCAGTGGTACATATGAATGGCGTAGTCCGTGGCGCCGCCACCGGGGAGTGTCGCGGCAGAGATGATGCCGGGGAAGCGCACGCTGCGGAAGTCCGTGCCCATCTTTTCACGATAGTATGTGCCAATCATCTCCGTGAAGACCTTGGTGACACCGTAAACCGTTGAGGGGTTCAGGATCGTGTCGTCCTTCGTGTTCACCTTGCCGCACTTGTCTCCAAAGGCGGCGATCGTGCTGGGGATGAAGCAGCGCATCTTGTAGTCACGCGCAAGGTCCAGGGCGTGGCGTGTCGAATTGATGTTGAGGTTCATTGCCAGCTGCGGCTCTGCCTCGCCGCGAACGGACATGATCGCCGGAAGATGGAACAGCCACGTCGGCTTGAAGTCCTTTACCAACTTTTCGTAGGCGTCACGGTCCATGCAGTTAAGGTGCTGGTATCCCTTCCCACCCGCAAGCGGATGCTTTTCCGGTGGCGTAACCAGGTCAGACGTCAGGACAGAGTCGGCGCCAAACTTCTCACGCAGTGCAAGAGTTAGGTCGGTGCCGATCTGGCCCAGACCGCCGGTAATGAGCACCCTGGGCACCGCAGCGGCAAATAAGGGAAGTGAGAAGCGCAGCATTACTTCTTTCCTGTTTTGTGATGGTAATTAAAACTATTTTTTTTCTCCTGCTTCCTCGCATGCGGACACACATATATATAAGAGAAGAATAAAAGATAAAAGAGAAATGAGGAGAGGTGGAAAAAAAAAAGCCGCAGACCTCCGAAGTAAAGGGAGTGGTCATATTTCTCCTTTGCAGGACACCGGTTCATTATCCTCACAAATTATGCTGGTGTGCACTGCAAGGGCCTTTTTTGCGTTTGATTAAACGAGCACGAACCATCGGCGCGGCACGACTCAGCAGAAAGATCCCTCTTCCAGGCAACAGGGGCATGCATGTGTGCCCATAAGCCTGGCCCCTTTACAGGAGCCGGCGCTTCTTCGCCGTGTTCATATACGGCTGCAGCACCCACTCCGTCTCGGCGTCGTCCATCTCAAGCGTCCCCAGTGTGATGCGGTACGGCGCCAGCTCCATGCGGGGGCCAACCTCCGTCAGCTGCACCTCCCTCCCCTTTACCGCCCTAAACGTGTGGTGGCGGAAACTCACAAAGTCATTCTGGTTGTCGAACGTCAAGACGCGCGTGGCGTCAGGCTTCGGAACGGGGAAGAGGAACTTCAGCACGTCCCGCACCCGGCGACCCAGCCTCGTCGTGAAGTTCTCAAAGATCAAGTGCGGGTGCTGCTCAGACATCGTGCCAACGTCCTGGATGTCGTGCCGTGTCACAAGATTATGTATTGTGAAGACGACAGTCGGCCCTAGTGGCAGGTGCGAAACGGTGAGGCTATCGGGGACGCCTTGCGACTCCTGCAGCACAACAACATCGGAGTACTGCCCCCGCCGCGCCGCATCCATGAGCTGACGGACGCTGAGGTTGCCGCGGTTCATACGAACAGCGCTGGGAATGACCAGCCGAATCTCCTTCGCAAACTCCAGCAGCTTCTGTGACGGCTCTCGTGACGTCGTGACGAGAACGCGCGGGTCTTCCACACCCGCGTTGGCGTACTCGTCGTCCACACTGGTCTGCAGTGTCCTCGTCTGGTCGTCGTCCAGCTCCGCGAACTTCTTCAGGGCTAACGCGTCCTTGCGGAGATGTCCCGGGAGCGGCGTGGCGTTGCTCACGGCCTCACGAAACTGCTCCTTCCTGGCATGGATCGCCTCGTGAACGCGTTCGTTCTGCTTGCGCTCCAAGAACTCCTTGCGCAGCCGGATAACGCTTCGCCGCATGCTGTCGTGCTGCCGCTCCGTGCTGCAGCCCCCGCCCCGCCTCCTCCGTTCCGGCTCGCTATCGCACAAGGCAACAACAATAAAAACAAAAAAGAAAAATGCAAAAAAGCTCCAGCAAGAAAAAGGCAGCTGAACAGAAAACAAGGGAGCTGCAGGCGCCAAACGCACAAGTCAAATTGCCACACTTCACGGCCGCAGCCACACACGTTTCATCACTTCAACACGGACCGCGGCTCCGGGGTATTATTTCACTGCCCCGCGCACCTCACAACAGACAAGGCAGCGAGGCGACACCTTCCGCGAGCCCGGCCTCAGGTATTCCTCCGGGTGCTTGAAAAAGCGGCCAACATCAACATCGGCTGGCTGCACGAGCAGAACACCCTCGCCAGCGAGGTAGCCAATCACACAGTTGGCGTGGTAGGTGTGGGAGCACCCAAAGATCACAACGTCCGCCAACGTTGGCTGGTGGCAAAAGGGGCACACCGCCATTCGAGGGTCCACACGAATTGCCGCCCCCCGCCGCCTGTACAGCGTCTCGTAGTGCTTCCCCAAGTCACTCGTCGCCACGTGCACGACGGCCGTCATGAGCCACACATCATTTGCCTTGCTGCGCGCCACGTTGGCAATGCGGCTTCCCACATGTGGCATGGGCTCGTCCTCTGGCAGTAGCTCAACAACGTACGTGGGATCCAACGCAACGCGTCCGCTTATGGATGGATCCACAATGGCCCGCAAAAGTGCCCCCGTGATGTTTAGAGGTACAATGCAAAGGTTGCTTATCGGAGCCACGCGACCGCTGCTGCTGCTGCTGCTGCTGACTCCGCCAGGAAGTGGATTCCCAGCGCCGTTAGCCATGCGTAGCTCACCCTCGTCGATGTCATACTTCCTGGCTATGCTTGCCCACGTTTCACCCTCCGTCGGGCGGTACTCAAAGTACTTCTGTCCATGACGGCTCTGAAGTGCGGTGTTCATCTCGAGAGTCATGTGCACAAGTCTTTTGTAGAGGTGAAGCTGATCCTCCTCGTTGGGAACATCGGCAATAAACTGCACCGCCTTCTTCATGCTTTTCATTTCGTGCACAATGATTCGAAGGCCCTCCTCCTCTTTTCCCATCCTCGCAAGCAGGAAAACCATCTCCTCCAGGAGCTGGTGTTTTTTGCACAGTGCATATATCTCCCTTAGCTTGGGAAGGTGCGCGGAATTCTCATGCAGGAACGCAAACAAACCAGACGGCTCGTTCTCAATAAAAAGCGTCGCAAAGAGTTGCGCATGCGTCTCCGACAGCGCGGCGTGCACTGCCTTGTCTCGGGTCTGCAACGCCTTCAGGTATGCCCACAGATAACGACGCTGCGTCCGTTCCAATCGTTGCACGACGGCCGCCGGTGTGAGAAACGATCGCAACGGCAACGCCTCTGTTGCTTCTTCCTGATCCGCAACAGCGCTTCTCGCGTAAATGTGTTCCAGGAGGAGCTCGATGGTCCTGTCCTCGTTCCTGGCGAACAGCGCAGGCAAGGCCTCCAATGCTTTCAAAAAGAGTTTCTGTTCCCGTATAAGACTGAAGAGCTCATCACTTTGATCCACCCGTAGCAAAACCTCGAATGCCCTGTCATATTGACCACCAAGTTTTAGCAGCAACCCATACGTGTCTCCAAGAGCTTTTTTTTGTTCGTCGGGTACCCCGCCCACATTGCCCTGCATGTCTCCATCGTTATAGCGCAATTCGGCAGCGTGACTCACCACATCCGGCCGAAACATGCCCTTAAATTTCCGCACAGCTCTTTGAAAGAGAAAGACATTCTTCTCTAGACACCGAAGTAGCACAAGCTCATAGTACTCTTCTCCAATTCTGGTGACCTTCTCCTGACCATCTTCCGTGTCACCTTTTATCTCCCTGCTATTTCCGCCCTGAATCGGAAGCACATCAACAAGCAGATCGGACATGCCCTGCTGATCGAACTGACAAATCCACCGCTCCCACTCCAAATAATCCTCCTTCACCACCTCCGCCAACGAAGACGCCACCTCGTCGTACTTCTTCTCCGCAAACAGATGCTGCAGGAGCTGATGGCCAACGTCCACAGCTTGATGCTGACGGAGCGGGTGGGTGCGGGCGTAGCTGTAGGCCTCTTTGAAACGACCCACCCTTAGAAGATACTCCACATGCTGGTCGTCGTCGGTGGGTGTCACCTTAATGATGGCATCCACGCAAACAATAAAAAAAACAAATGCCGGCACGGTGTCAGACAACAATGGCATCGAGGAAGGCAACGATGTGGGTGCTACCCTGGATGTCGCCGACACCGACTTCTCCACCGTATAAGAAGAAGCAGCAGCATGAGCAGGAGTGCTAACTCCACCAACAGAAAAGGCTAAACTGTACTGCAAGGGATGCTTGTGTTTTGTATGTAGGCGTCCACGAAATACATTACCAAACGTGGTACGATCCACAATACGCACCTCTAGTTCCTTCATATAGCCTTCTTCCTCAAGAGTGCAAGCAAGCACAAGGTATCGGTCTGAACCAAATGGAGCGATACCACATACACGACATGGTTCCGTTGTTGTGTGCGTTCGAACAGCCGGCGTGACTTCCACTCGATGCGTCCTCGACATGAATTCCGTTCCCCATCTCAACCGTTCCTCCATCCGTAGCTCGTAGACGTGAAGCACCTGAACCCAGTCTCCCCATCCACAGGTAAGTGTACGAGGGGCCTCCCACACGAGGGAGCAGCGGTAAAACTCCAGTCTTGATGAGTCCACGGGTCTAGATACAAAATGCACCATCGCCCGTCCAGTATAACTATAGAGCTGCACACCACGATCATTTGCCCAGGCAATCAACTCGGGGCCACACCAGCGTACCGCGTAAACCTTTCCACGCCGCTCCTGCAAAATGGTGATTTTTCGGTGGCCTAAAATTCTCGTTTTTGTAATGAGCATCACTTTATCACCGCCACCCAAAAGAATGGCTCGATCTTCACTGCGGCTGTATTTTGGATGAAGTGCCATTGAATAAATTGGAACATCAAACTCCCTTCGATAAAAATCTTGCTCGTCACTCAGGTTCTGCACAGTAACAACACCCGCCTTGTCGGAGGAACCCACATGCTCCTCCATAATGTCGCAGCTCACGTCACTAATGGGGTCGATGTGATTGTTGAGCATGCGAAGCACCACACCAGACCCCTCCACCAATGCCACCACACCACGATTGGTGCCAATAACAATGAACCGATTGAACGCCACCGCCACCATAATGTGCTGGCCGCGTAACGCTTCCAGCGGAAATGTTGAAAATGAGAGAAGATTCTCCTGGTCTTCCTTCTGTTCCTCCTCCTCCTCGTCATCGGTCATTTCCTCATCGTATGCTTCTTCGTACGACCCACTAATATATGACTCCTCTTCCACCTCCATCTCCTCAATCACCTCCTCGTACCCTTTGTCATCCTCGCCTTCGCTCTGCTGATTTATTTCCTCAGAAGGATCATGTAAGTCCATTGGAAGGAAGCGTCAACCAGTCCGAGGACCTCTCTCTCCCTTTTTATTCCCTTGACGCCCCACCACCTCCCTCCCTCCCTGTGTGTATGTGTATGTATGTTCACGCTACACCCTCTGTCAGGGTGCCAATCACGTGTAAAGAAAAACACCCCATCACCCCCACCAAAGGGAAAGAAGAAAAAGGCAAAGTTAAGCCCACAATTCAAGAAAAGAAGGAAAACAACAATACCCACACAAACAGACACACACACACAAAGTAAAAAGAAACTCACCGCGGCAGGTTTTTTTTTTTTTTTGCGTTTCGGCTTTTGTTTCCTCTTTTTTTCTTTTTTTTTTTCACGCCCGCTTTTTGTTTCTTTTGGAAGGGAGGAGCAGTCATTCGACCCGCACAGTCATACAAGCAACACGCAAATTAAGATATCTGCAGCCGAACGACATAATTCCCATGGTAATAGAAAAAGCGGCAAACAACCTCAATTTCAACCCGAAGAAACGCTAAAGCCAAAAGTAAAAAACAAAAAATGGCACATAAACTCGAAAGTTAAAACGAGAGAAACCAATCAAGCCTGCAGAAACATCAAAGGGGTGAGCTGTCTTTTCCCTCGTTTTGATTAGTAATATTAGCCGCCACGGCTCAGGACAGACCTTAGGAGGCCCTGCTCCACCTCGTGTCGATGACGTGTCAAAAAAGACCCGGTGTTCCCTGCAAACCCACCGTTGTTTTCTTTCTCCCCATCGCCAGAAGCGGTGAATTTACCGCCACTCGTCATCGTGAGTTGCTGTTGCAGCATCAAGTTGCGGTACCCAAGAAGCAGCAGGGTGGAGCCAAGCAAAGTCCTCTCCCGGGACACTCCATCTTGTTTCTCACATGGGCGATGCTGCTGGCCAGATGCATCCGTCTCTTCCCGTCCGGACGGACTATCGGCGTTCCCTCCCCCAATCTTTCCTCCTAATAAGGGGCTTTCTGTCTCATTGTCAACAAAACTTGTGCTGCCACGGCGTCTCCAGTAGCCCTGTGCATCTTCCAACCTCGCGATCGTTGCGGCCAGTTGGTTACGCAATTCCTCCTTCTCTTTTTCGGCCTGTCGCAACTGGGCCTTTAGCGCGCCCATGGCAGCAGAGGATCCAAATCCTTCAGACGGCAAGGCTGCAACCTGTCGCTGAAGAACTTGGAGGAGCCTCTCCGCCGCCTCCTTCTGACTCCGTGCCTCATCCAATTCGTTTTCAAGCTGCACAACACGATCAACGGAGTTCACTGAACCAAATGATCGATTTAAGCACGCCTCACTATTTTCCATGCCGTTATGAGTTTGAGCGTTTGCAAGAGCCAGTTCTGTGCGTAGGTCCTCCAGTTGTCTCTCCAGCTCTGCTCGGATATTCATCTGAGCAGCTAAACTGCGTTCAGCGACACTGAGCCTGTCCAAAGCTTCACGCCTCTCAACATTCTTCTTCATCAGCTCCTCTTCTGTGTGCTTAAGTTTGCGTCTAAAGGAACCCAAAGCCGTTTTCTTG
>NW_001849457.1:8760-25954 GCF_000209065.1 Trypanosoma cruzi
CAATACTGCGGGATCACCGCTGAGCACAACCATCACAACAAAAATATCTGTCAGTCCATCAAACATTCCATGCCCTTTTCAAGTTCCAACGGCGTCTTTGATTCTTCACTCAACTCCGGTAATTTGCAATTTCCGTTGGGCTTATAAGAAGCGTAAGATTCAACGTTTCCGGTGCGCCAAGAAACTGATGGGCATAATCGTTCATGTGCCGCACAAGTGCCACGAGGTTCCCTTTCCGCACCACCCAGTTCTGACGGCTCGACGGCGCCTGTTCGGTCATCTCGTCGGCATCCGGAAAGGTCTGTGGGGATATGCGAGCAAGAATACGGTACAGAATCGCCCCATCGCGGAGGTCCTCGTACTTCTCAGGCAGCGGTTTTGTTTCAACGCCGGTGTCTACCCCCTCGCGCGCAAGCAACTGGCGCACAAGAAGAAGCACCGCTGCTTTCTTTGCGGCATCTGCCATTTTGTCAGAACCGTCGCGTTTGTTCGCTCGCCCCACCCCCGGCCCTTAACACACAAAGAAAGAAAATAAAACCCCCTACCCCCACAACAGATGCAGAAAGCCGAAAGCAAAAAAAGAGGTGCTGTGTGACAAACCAACAAAATAACAGAAAAGAAAAAAAAAAGAAGAAAAAAAAAAGTAAGAGATATTTCTGCACATACGGAGAGATGCCTCCATTTCGGCAAGTAAGAAGGAATGCGCCGCGGAGGTCCACCGCGTTGATGAACCGCTTGACCGTGACGTTCAGTAAACGGAGAAGACACACACAAAAAAAAAAACAGAAACAACTAACACAAGAACAACAGTCAATAATATGCCACCGCCCTCAAGGAATGGTTTATACTCGAACAACAATGTGATCCCGAGACAAACATCTATGCTTTGAAATAGGAACTCTTCCATTTTATCTTTTCATCTGCCGTTCCCTATCGATCAATATCTATGGAAGCTAGCACCCCCTCCCCACGACCCTCTCGATGCAATATCGATTATCAACTCACCTCGGCCCCTATGGCGCCTGGACTCAAATAGCACCCTTTCCCAAAAACTTGATGTTTCCAATGGCCTCTGACATCTTCTCCGAGTACTTTGCAAAATCCGGGGCGCACACGGTAAGGTCCGAGCAAGTCGTCAAAAGTTTGTTTATGTTCACGGTCGGTGAGTGGTTGAAAACACCGCGGACATATGACTTCCCCCGTTGGTTGTCGTACATGAGGGACCAGAAGGCTGTCACAGCCAACTCCTGACGGCGAAATATATCCAGGTCTCCTAAGGAATCATCTATGCTGCTCACACACTCTGAATTTCTCGACTGCCACGACATTCTCTCCTCCAGAAACGTTTGCAGAGAGGCCCGCTTCTCCCCCACCTCATTCTGTGAGGAGAGGACAATCTTCATGCAATCTTTTGGTTTGGGGCTGCTATTTTCGTGCGTCCCAGTTTGCGGCGATGGAGTTGCCATCAAGGCTGCCTTAAATGTAAGAAGAATGCGACTGTCTTGACATATTTGCGTCTTTAAAGTGGAATTAAAGCAGAGGTTGCGGAGCGTCAACAAAGACAAAGTCCCTGTGTGATTTGTGCTTCCTGCAGTCTCTATCAGAATTGTCATGAGTTCCGCCCGCCGTACAATGGCAAGCTGCGCCTCCAACTGAAAAGAAATCGCCGCTAAAAGTCGAAATAGACCCAACGGTGTCGGCACACGCTGGCGTTCGTGCTTCAGAAAGAGAGACTCTATGTGCTCAACACCCTTCAATTTCATCACAGCATGCGTAAAAGGCACCCCGCCTTTCCCACACGCCGTGGCGCAGATATCAAATCCAGACATTACGACAGCTGCTCTTAATGCCTCCCGCTCGCCCAAGGGAACATGCTTCATGGCGTCGTTGTTCTCCTTCTGCAGCTGCAGGTGTTCACCCGATTGCAAGACGCCAAGTGTGACACCCAAAATACGGCCAAAACATGAACGAGAAAGCGGGTCGCCGGTGGAACAGACTTCATGCAGGAGGCAGCGTCGCCCCTCATTACTGCGCGCAAGTGCCGCAGACGCCTGAAAGGCCGCACGTTGAGTCGTCTCGTAGCCCAACAAAATGCGAAATGAAGAGCAAAACGATTGCCTGACGTCCCGCGACAGGGCACGACACTCAGAAAAGGCCAGGGCGCTACTCACGAAGGAAAGTGTCATTGCGAGAGAATTCATCTCGTCTCCCCCTACCACGCCTCCATTCTTCTTCAATGCCTGCACTTGTCCGTCAAGCTCCGTCACCTTTGCGGCGACCCAGCCAAGCTCGTGCGCCTTATCATTCGCCAGCGCAAAAAGCGACAAAAGGCGGCACTGCATTCCACTGACAGAAGAAGCAGGATGAACAAGAAGTGATGCCACAAAGAGATCGCCACTAGACGCCGCGAGCACCTCATAGAGAGCATCGCATCGCACAATAACAATGCCGGAGACGAAGGAACAGACATGTGCGCGAATCCGCTGTGACAGGCGGTTGTTTCTTATAACTTTACAAA
Organism: Trypanosoma cruzi; assembly: GCF_000209065.1. Taxonomy (NCBI): domain Eukaryota; phylum Euglenozoa; class Kinetoplastea; order Trypanosomatida; family Trypanosomatidae; genus Trypanosoma; species Trypanosoma cruzi. The sequence continues at coordinate 11,279 of NW_001849457.1, forward strand.
GATGCGTAAAAAACGTGGACGGCAGGCTGAGTGGATTCTTCTCCGCACGACTGGCGGGAGTAAACCAAAGAGAAAAGAACTCCATCACCCACTGCAGCATGGCCTCGTAAGAATCCTCCAACGTTCTGTGCTGCTCCACCTTCACGCCGAAGCGGGATGATAACATGTCAAAAATGTCATCCGGCGACGGAAGAGCAAAGACACTTATGATAAAATCGCATATAACGTCGTCTGAAATTTGTTCCCTCACAACTGTATTGGAGGCAAAGAGAAACAGCAGTCCCTGAGCCAGCGAACAAACAAAAGAGAACTGTACCGAAATGCCCTCAATACCGCTCAAGAATCGTGAGAGTGCATCCTTTGTGGTTGTCGCCGCTGGTATTGGCGCTTCACTTACATGCTCCAGTTTCTCGTTTGTTTGCGTCGCCACAAGAAGAAGTTGCAACCAACACTCCAGTGATCGCTTACCATAGGGCAAAAGAACATTGCTAAAAGTATTCTGGTGAAACTCAGCCAAGCGGCCTTGTTGCTCAAAGAGAGATGTCATCAAGGACAGCATGGCGGCAGTAGCGTATGTAATGCCATTGGAAGAGGCCAACTCCAGCAGTTTAACTGGGAGCGCCGTCTGGATAAAATCAAAATTCTGCTCCACCTTGGCGTCGCTGGAGGCGATGCGAATGACATGCGCCAACCACTCTGCTGCAGCTGCCGCCTCCCATTGTGGTGCGGTCTTCGTGTACTCCAACACGCTGTTGACGGCGGCGCTCAAGACCGATGGCATCTCATGAAGGATGGTCATAAGTTCTGCAGACGAAGTACATAGACGCGAAAGGCAGCGGTAGACGGAGGCGCGAAGAGGCGGATGAATACTATGACGCGTTGCCCGCGAGACTGCTGGGAGCATTGGGATGACATCCCTCAGGCACACCGCATCCATCCGAGAAAACTCCATGAGCCAAAAACAGGCATCCAACGCCACCAGACTGCACTCACCCAAGGAAGTATGGCGTGACGCACGCTGGCAACTGGGTAAGTGATGAATGGCGGATCCAGACACACTTTCAATGGCAGATGTGAGTGTCGGGTTGTGAATGCCAATCGTCATCAAAAGCGGGATTGTCGACCGCAACATTTGAAGGGTCTCTGGCGCAAGCAATTTATTTAGCACCATGTAATGATTCCAAATGACAGACGAAAGAAGTTTGCAGGCGAGGGCGGCAAGAGTGGTGTGTTCCGTTCGCGTAGATGCCATGGCGCAGGCAAGATACACCTCGTCCGACAGTGCCCCGTCAACTGTGGTCGGCGTGTCAATCAACGCAGATTTAGTCCTCTCCACATTTCGAATGAGGGACTCAATCAGAGCAAACAGACCCGCGTCACGAATCCACTGTCCCATCTCCTGCGGCCCACACGCACGCTCGGCAATAAGAAGAAAGGAGAGAACAACAAGTGAGATCGATGGCCGTTCCACAAGGCCGCCGGGTCTCTCGCACCGCATCGGGGAAGATGCACTCATGTTAACTCTAGACGTGGAGACGGCGCTTGCGGCGTGTGTGGATGTGTCAATGGTGGAGAGATCCGATGCATCCCGCTGTGGCAGTAACATATCCCGAGCGTTCAAATCTTGAAGAACAATTTTTATGAGCGAGGATCCAGCGACAGACGCGATGCTGTCACGCGTCTCACTACGAAGGTGAAAGCCAGAAATCATGTGCGATAACCACAGCAGCACGGAGGTAAACACCACCTGATCCTGCTGGTTGGATGGCATGGTCTCAAGAAAACGTTTAAATGCCCGGCTGAAATTAAGGCTTGTAAACCGACGCTGTAGTTCATCTCCAGCCGCCACGGTTATGCACCACAAACGGTTCATCATAAACAAAAACTCCTCATGAGAACCAGCTTTTGACAGGCGATCAAAGCAGTCTGTGTACTCCTCTTCAGGAATGGAAACATCTGCAACTTCCTCGAGGATCGCATCCTCCCCATCCACGGCTGTGTTTATGGATATTTTGGTCTCATCCGCGGCAAGGCACGTTGCGTCATGACTTCTGAGACTGCTTTCCATGAAATTGTCGGCAGAAATATATTCAGTTCTATTCAGCCCAACGTCGTGCCTTGCAGAGGACGCTTCTCCAGCGCTGCTGCCTTGTTTACTCCGTTTTTTCAAACGTCGAAGGCGATGCACTGCCATGTTCAACAAACTGTGACTGCAGTAACGCATCGGGCCGTCCGTAGCAAAGCATAGCGCCTGCAGAGTTTCCAACGTCTCCTGTAGAATTTCCTCGTGCTGGGCCACCGCCGCCTGCAGCTGCTGCAGATGGCATGTGAACGCAACTGATTGGCTTTCATTGAGCGGCAAACCCCGTACCTCCCGCCCGAGCGGTAACGACAAAAGCAATTTCACCATCGTCCCGATGATCCCAAAAAAACGTGGGTGCTGCCGTTGCAACAATTTGACAAGTGTCATCAAAATCGCCCCGGCACGTGCCAACACCAGCAGGCAGTAATATGGATTTTTATCCGCGTGTAGTGCAAGCATCATATCAATAAAGAGGGAAAGTGTCTCGAGTTGTGTAAAAAGAAGCTTCTCAGCCATAAAAAGCGGTGGCCTCCCGCTTCGGCGCTCACTAGACAGCATCTCACCTGCAATTATATCCACAAGATGCGTTAGCAGCTCGCCCTCCTCCAAAAAGGCGGCGACGGACACGCGTGACACGAGTATACGTTTGATCACCTCGCATCCCTCCATCACCACCATCACGTTGTGGTGCGCGAGCTTCGCCGTGAGCTCCGCAAAAAACGCCAGCCACTTGGACTTCGTGAAGGATTTCAGCGGGACGGGCATTTTTGGGTGGATGTACACAACACCTCCTAACTGACGCAAAACAGCAAAAAAAAAAAAGGGCAGTAGAAATAAAATAAAAAATAAAAAATAAGCACGACGTCAACACACGCGTAGGAATTCGGCCACAGTCATCAAACGAGTTGAGTCTCGTCTAGTAACCCTTCGTTTTTTGTTTTTTTTTTCTTTCGTCTTTTGCGCCTCTTCCACCCTCTTTCAAAAAAAAAAAAAAAATGTCAGCAGCGTTTTCTCGCCCCCTGCACAACCTTCACCATCTCCACCGCGTCTGCGGAGTTGTCGTAGTACGCGTACATGTTCCTTCGAATGTCAAACCCCAGGGTCTCGTACACGCGTGGCACAGCAGCCACCAGCCGCTCCATCTCCTCCAGCAACTGCTCACGCGACGCCGAGTCATCGCTTTCGGGCAACACCCTGCGGAGGTACGCAGTGGTTTGCTGCGATGGCGTCATTGTGTGCAACCGCCACCGGACAATCTTTCTGCTCGGGTCGCCGCCCTCCACAAGCCGCAAGGCACGTCGCAGCAGCTGCTGTGCAATGTGGCGTCTGCGATGCGTTGGCAGCACAAGGACAAGCTGAATGTAACCTTCCACCTGGACGCCGGGCGCAAGAGGCACCCACACGACCCCCACCACGCCGACCATTGCCGACGAAACATCCTCCGCACCTTCCGTCGTGTCCGTCGCTGGGGTGCGGCAGGAGGCCACAAAAAATATATTCACCTGCTCCAGCCGACTGCGGGTGCACTCCGGGTACGGCAAAAAACACCACTTTTCCAGCGCCTCCACGACAGCGCTGTGTCTTCCGCCGTCCTGCTCCTTTTTCACCTCGCAGAAAACGAGGTCGGCCGTCATTGTGCAAAAAAATGCTCCACACGACTCGCTGGCGCCTTGACCATAAGATGCCCGCCGCCCGCTCCCCTCACTATGCTTCCCAAAAAAAAAAAAAAAAAAAAAAAAAAAAAAAAGAGAAAAGGAGAAAGTGAGATAGATAGAAGAAAAAAAAAAAGTAGCCCTCTTCGTTTACTTTCGCTCTCAAACACACACATAGTCGTCCTACCATCCGTCATTGCAAGTGATAAAATACCTATGCCCCTTCATAAAAATAAATAATAATAATAATAAATTCCGTTTAGAAAAATATATCACTTAAAACGCACAAATGGAGCAGGAAGCTTGTGTCTACATTTTCCAAAAAAAAAAAATTATATATAGGTAGCATAACATCAAAAACGTTTCTTAACACGAAATATAACTATCCCCTCCCTCCCTCCCTCCCTCTCTCTCTCTTTCTCTGTCTTTCTTTCTTTCTCTCTGTCTCTTTCCTTGTCGTTTTTACATAATTACTAAAAATGCGTGCGAGGCACAAGAGTTAACAGTTAAATAATAATAATAATAAAGAAAAAAACGTGTCTTTCCCCTCATTTTCTCCCCTGCATGGCTACCCCTGGACGTATTTTTATATTGATATTTATGTATTTATTGATTGATTGATATATATATGCCTGCTTCTTTATATTTGTGCATGATGGTAAGAACCAAATCATCGTTGGCAGGAAAAAAATGTTTATCCAATACGGACGCCAATCACATCGGCCTCACTTCAGCCACATTGGCAGGGTTCAGAAGTGACTGGACCGACTTCGTCACGCGTAACTCGCGGTTCATCAGGGAACTCGTGCCGTCACCACCTTCGTTGCGCGTCGCCAAGATGACGTCCTGCAGGACACCCATCGCTATTCCCACCGCAACCTCCATTGGGTGCTGGTGGGAAAAAGCCAAAAGGGATGCCGCAAAAAGATCGCCAGTTCCGGTGTAGCGTCCCTCATGGTAGGGCACAACGCCAGTAAACCGCTGCGGTGTTTTACCACCCGTCGCCATGGTAGAGAAGAGAAAGTGTAAATTTTGAGGGTCCTCCTTCGTGCGGAAGGATTTGATAATAACATTTTGGGTGCCCTGCGCATGGAACCAGTCGGTTGCCTGCAAGGCAGTCGTCATATCCGTTACATTGACGCCACTCAACAGGCTTGCCTCGTAGTAGTTCGGAGTTGCAACATCTGCGCACTGAATAAGCTCCCTGTACGCCTCCAAGACTTCCTGTTTGCAGTACATGATGCCATCATCGCCCATAACCGGGTCGCAGAAGAACGTAAGCTTCTTTCCTTCCTTCTCACGCAGTGTGCGGATTTCTTTAACCGTGTCACGGATCCTCCTCACAATATCGGCATTGTTGATGTACCCTGTAATGATGTAGCGATAGCCGGGTAAGAAGTTATTCGCACGCATGCCTTCCATTAGGGTTTCGTACTCCTGAAGGTCCATGCGATGGCCGCGGATGATGGGATAGCCACTGTGGTTCGAGAGGCTCACCGTGTTGACGCCATCCACGTCAAACCCATGCAGCTGCAGTGGGAACGATGCTGCCTTGTTTCCCACATAGCCGTGGGTCACATACGATTGGATCGACAGAATCGTCTTCTCTTCGCTCATGGAATTTATTTATCTTTTATTGTTTGCTTAAAACTGAAATGTTCGGCATCAAAGCAGCAAAAAAGAAAAAAAAAAGGTCTTTTTTCCCCAGAGAACCAAAATCAAATGCCGATATCATGTTGGTGCATGAAGAAACACGCGAAGCCCATGTACCCCCCAAACAAACAAACAAAAAAAAAAAACAGAGGCGCTATAATTACTGGCAGTGATGTGCGAAGAAGACTCGTCTCAATTGAATCCCTTCTTTCTTCGCCTTGTTGTTGGTTGTTATTTCCTGCGTACGCGTTGCCGGGCCCGTGACGGCATTCCAAAAAACCTCCACTCATGGAACGCACAAAAATCGCCGCCGCGCAGGCAAAAGAAATAACAAAAAAAAAAGACGAAATAAAAAATAAAATAAATGATAAATAAACTAGCAGTGCAAGTCGTCCAATGCGGCATGAATGGGGATGTACGTGTGGCTGCACACCATGCGCTGTGTATCCGCATTCGCACTTGTCCAGAACTGCAACCTCCCCAAATAAATACCGCGCCGGGAAGAAGTTTCGGGCTCAGGGCCTTTCTCCAACCCACCGCCACCGCCGTGACTTCTGGAGCTGCCGCCCATCCTCCCCCACTTCCTCATTTTATACCTGCCAACGGCAGAAGGCGCGAGCCGCCACTCAACCACTTCGACAAGCACCGAGACAACACTGTGGCTGGTCGAGGGCAGACTGTACGCGTATGAAAAAATATCCAGCAAACTTGCATCAGACAACAATGACGAGGAGGATGAAAGTGAAGGAAGAGGAGGCCACGGCAATTTAAATATGCCCATGTTGCCGCGGTAGCCAGAGGCTGTGACGCCAATAAGACGCAGTGCCGTTGCGATGCCGTCGTGCCCTCCCGTCATCACGGCGGGGTGGTACAACTCCAGTGTAAAGCCGCACACTGTCGCTGGAACACCAAAGTCAAACTCGATCAAGACTTTTTCAGAGTTGTGCACTGTAACATTGCGCAACGGGATAAGGCGTGTCATGGGAAGCATGCGGGGAAGACAGGCAATACCCAACACACCACTCGTACCGTGTACCATGTTCGTCGAAAGGCTGCCATAGCGCGAGAGATCAGGACTGCAATTGTAGTACGATGAGTTCACATGTGGTACCTCGGGAGTGAATTGACCCCAAAGGGAAAAATGATCCACGTACAAAAGTAAAAGGTCACTGACAGACCCAATAAAAAAGAGAGCAGCCAGATGCGTCGTTGTACCGTTTGTAGATGCGGCATCAATACCACTATTTCTGGAAATCGTATTCGTAACGGGGGTTGACGTTGAAAATATCACCTTCCCCTCTTCCTCTCGAGACGGATTAATCTCCTCGCGTTGCAGCACCACCTCCCTCAAAGTGCCAACACCAGACACACCATCAACATCATCATGAGAGACGCCAGGGCTGCCAATATCTGCTCCAGAAAATGGCTCAAGGGAATGCAAAGAGTTCCCCAAGTATAGTTGAACTTCAATATTTCCACAGATGTTCCCCGATAACATGTATCGCAGTATCCCATGCGAAACCGCAGCTCCATGAGGAAGCAAAAGAATCACGTGACGGCTAACGCGCGTAATGGAATCCGTCCATTCATCTTCCGTGACACAACGCCATCTCAATAAGTTTTTGTTGAATCCCATGACCCCGAGTACCTCTTCAAAGAGCGTTTTATTTTCGTCGTCCATACCAGGCGCATTCACAACACGTGTCAGTGGGTGCATTGTCAGTTGATAGGGTCGTTTGTCACAAGTCCTCAAGACGCTTGCATGCGCGTAGCTGCTGTGTAAGGGAAGGGGGTACAGGGCCAGGACCGACTCCAGTTGGGGTTTTGTGCAGCGTGCGTAGAAATCAATCGTCTCTTCCTTTTCAACGTCGCTCTCCACCTCACCGAAAGCCTCACTCCAGAGAAACCCCCTCAACGTCTCCTCAAGCCGCATAACTTTCTTCAAACACGCCAGGCACACAGAAGCGGTGCAGTCGTGAATACCAAGCTCAGGCAAACGCACACGATTTTCCGACAGACATTTTTCGCATACATGACGTTGGCACCGATCGCACTCCTTGACGCCCGAGAACCACGAGAACACACGAAAACAAAGAGCGCATCGCTTTCGCTCTTCGTTTTTCATCCGACATTTTTTCTTTTCTCTAGCGCTACTGGAACTACCGACACAAAACTCCCCGTTCTTTTCCCCCCGCTTCTTCTGTCGGTACCTAATGAACTCCGTATCCTTTGCCTCCTCTGGGAGCTGTGAGCGATGGAATGTGGAGCGCGGGAGCACCTGGTATGCCGGGTTCATGACCCAACGTGGGACACCCGTGCGGTACAAACTAACATCACGATAAAAGCGGCGCACGTGGCTCTGAAGCCGCTTCGACTCCATCGCCACAGTCAATTCAAAATTCAATTGAAAAAGATCTGCCGGGATAACGCTGTTAACCTTCAGCAGGTACATCTCCTGTCGTCCGTGTGTCGCCATCAACGTGCCAACCAGCCGCGCTGTGCTTGCGTGTTTTCCCGCTGCAGTCCCCTGTTTCTCCTCATCCCCCACCTCCTGGTCCTCTTCCACGTGGCTGTTTCTTTTATCGGGCTCATCACCGTCTTGAGCCGCAGCCGTCACGACAGAACGAGGCGACTTCGGGTCTGTGAGCTCAACAGTCAAATCGTCTCCTGCCTCCCAGGCAAAAAGCGACCGTGCCGCAAAAAGCATGCGGCTCAATTTTGTCTGGCAACCGACAACGGCGTGAAGTTCTTCGCATGGAATACAATCAACAGGCTCGCCAAACACCAATATGGGGGGCAACGCCATCGGATCGCAGCCCGAACCGCGAATTGAGAGACGCATATAACGTGCAACAACAGGCGTGTTTTGATTGAAACTGCGACCAGACGTACCAACGCCTGCAACCACCTCCTCTACAAATGATAAGGGGGCCTCTTCAGTGGAAGGGCGGTGCAGCTCAAAAAAAATTAAATGCGGAGATATTTGTCGACCGAAAGATGATCGGCTGCTAACACATAGCGGGAGCGGAACATCTTCCAAGACACTCCTCTCGTGCGTCTGGCCCACGTAACAAAATGTTGAGAGAGAAATAGAAAGTGCCGCGGCATAAGGCGCCATCTGAATGGCATTCGCCACCAGCAATGCCACATGCGTGACGTACGAAAGAGAAGGCAAGGAAATGGTAAACTCCACCCCTTCAAAGCATAATGGCATACAAAGGGGTTGTGAAAATGGGTGCATAAGGCCCTGCAGCATGCTTAGCGTCGGTGTAGGGCCCTTGCCCGACCACGAGAGAAGGGGGAACTCCTCATCGCATTCGACGGGTGGGTTCAAATGACGCATGGGCGTCAATGGAAACAGCCCCTCCCGCGAGTTATTCCAAGAGGGTTCCTCCTCATCTAATGTTTCTGCAGAGGACCCCTGCATCTTCGAAGGTGGAACCAACATTTGGACGTTGATGATAGATGAAAGCCGCGATGGGTGTGAGAGAAGAACTATCCGATGTTGCACAAGTTCCCTCGGGAAAAAACCGCCTTCCGAAAGAAAAAACGTCATTAAAAACCTGTGTACCGTCCTGTTTATAATGACACCGCTCTTGTGATCATCATGCTCCTCTTTGTCAAAAGACCCAGAACCATTCTCCCTGGCCTGAAAAGTCATGTGCTCAATGCGCTGTGCTGTTGCCCACACCACGGGGCTAAACGCCATTGGAGCTCCTTCGCAAATTTCCACAAGACAACGCCATACCCATTCCATCGCCTCCTGCTTTAAAAAAGCTTTGCGAATGCACGAAGTGGCAGCCGCTGAGTTGGCCACCAAAAGAATGATATCCCGCACCCAAGCCCTGGACTCCAGCAGTAATTGAGCCACATCCCTCTCCTCATCAAGTTCGCTTAACAGCCAGCTCACAACCCAACCAACAGACACAATAATAGATGCGATGATGCTTACCTGTGTATCATCGCTCACACAGACACGTGGAACCCAACTGTCTGCCATTTGAAATCGGTCCACGTGCAGGGATTCCCTTCCCCAAAAGGTCTGCAAGAATCCACCACCGTCATTCACTGATGCCGCGTCAGAATTTATACCCACAAGGGAAGAACGAAAAGAACAAGAATAAAACACGGGAAATAGCGCTCCAACAGTAACAACAGGACGAAGACCATGTGCCTTAACATGTTCAGCAAGTAATTGAAGAATTGACTGTAGGCTCTTGTTCGCAGAGACTGGGTCCACCGCACTAACGTCTAAATCGTTTCGGCGTCCCGATGCGGCATTCGCCAGATTTGTTGCAAGGCTATTTCGCCCTTTAGGCGATGAAGGAGGGAGGCCTCGCCTCTTCATTGGCGATTTCCTGGTTTTTATAGGGGACATGAAGCGTTGGTAGCTGCTTGCGACTTGCCCCATCTCGTGTGCTATTTTGTCCTCCTGCAAAATCACAGTACCCGCATGCGCCAAACTAACTTTTGTCCCTGATCCATACCGCTCCAAATAGGCAGCAAAAATGCCTGCCACATGATCTTCACAAGGCGGAAGTGGATCCACAAATCTCTCCGCGCATTCCTTAACCCGCTCATTCTGCTCAACAATGTTCTTGTGACCAGCAAAATCCGTGCCCCGCCGCCATGTCAGTGAAGAAATTGCCCCAAGTTTCTCCTCATCTGTTTGGTTTTGCAACGGTTCATGTAAAATGAGCAGTTGAAACTCCGTCTCCAGTGCGGAGACATAAGGGTCCAACTGCACCTTTGCAGATGATGGCTTGTAATCATAGAAACATCCGGAAACTGCCAGGCGACTCAGTCGAACAACAAGAAGAGCAACAGAAGAAATCCTGAATGAATGTGGCAAGGTGATGGCGGTACATGAACCAAGAGCCAATCGACAGCACCAGTCCCCCAAGCCAAACGCGTTACAGAAGCGAATAAGCTCCTCGTTCCAAAGACAATCACATTGGCCCAACGCACCGCGGCCCGCCTGCTTGGGAAGCGGTGGAAAAAGCTCATTGATGAGCGGAGGAGCCAAAACAGGGTTGCCATCCAAATCCATGTTGGTATTCAGTGAATTCGTGCGGTCTCTACCCGCTCTAAAGGGAACCAACAAACGCCTCACCGCTTCCTTCAAGACGCAGCAATGTGTTACATCCACACCCGGTGAAAAGTACAGGTACGGCGTTATCGAATCGTCATCCAAGACGCTAGAAAACAATTTGTAGGGTGTTGAACTGCGATCGCCAAGCGTCCACGAATGTACACCGCTACTTGTGAGAGGCTGTTGAAGAGCTGATACCGCAATTCGCAGTGGGATGTGGACCCATCTTGCCTTGTCAACAGAAAAAATAGGCGGAATGCAGCGGTTCATGGGCGAAAAGGAAAACGGGTCGGCCTCCTCACCTACGGCATGAGCATGAAATGTGGTACCGTTACCCCCCATAATTAGCGTACTCGATTCAATAAAAAGCAGATTTATGGTTTCCTCTGTGAGACAACCACCGGCAAACGCAACAAACTCACACACAACGCGCACCTCAAATGGGAAGGATGTGCGCGAGCATAAAGTAGGGATTGCGCGCATGGCGTCAGACATAGAAGCAAAAAGATCCTTCTGTGGAACACCTGCGTGTATAAGTTGCCCAGAAACGGTATCCACAGTAATGACAACAACGACTCCCGCACTGTTGCCTTCCCTGGCTGCTCCCGTGTCATTCTCAAGATCCGTTGCTACACCGCTCTTTCGTGCATTGCAGCTCACTTCCTCCTCCAATATGGTGTCGTGTGCGAGATCCGGCCCTCTGCCTGGTGTTGATCTCACATGCTCTTGACACACGCGAGCATCACACATTGCCGGAAGCTCCATGACTATAAAATAGCACGCATCGGAATAACTGTGGTGAAAAGAGGAAGAGGTAGTGTTGGTGGTCGTGGTGGTGGTGGTGTTGGGACACACTAACACCAGTTGTCCCGACATGTATATTAGGCTGTAGCACAACACTTATATTCTAAAGAAAAAGCGACTGCGGGGTATTACGTTTTTTCAATAAATGGGTTGGGGATGAAGAGAGAAAAAAAGTAAATTCGGAAAAAGAAGCAGAGACACTGACCGGAGAGTGACAGACAACACATCATTCATACAAAACACAATGTACCGCCCAACCAACAACACGACAAAAAAGAAAACTCTCCGAGATAAGCCTACATCCACAAAATCAAGTAAAGAAAAAAAACCAAGGACAGTGCGTACATGGTATATGCGTTCCGGCCGGCTCTGTGTCCCCGATCACGGACACGACATCCATCCCAACGCATTTGTAATTAAATTCTTGTTTGTTTGTTTGTTTTCTATTTGCTTCCTTCTCTTTTTTTTTATTTTTTCTTTCGTAGTTTACATCGTCGAAACCTCACTCTTCCCTCTCCTCGTCCCCACCGTCCCTCCCCAGTCACGCATGACCTTCCATTGATTCCGGAGAATATCAAAAAAGATGTAGTCGTCCGCAATTACCGCGCTGACGCCGTTGTAGTAGTCGATAAACTCGGCGTATGGGATCAACCCGTATTGTTTGTTCTCATCCCAAACGGTGAGGAAGCCCTTAAGCAGTTTGTCCGCGGAAAAGAGTCTCTCCACCGCCACCACAGGGTGCTGCTGCGCATTGTAGCGGGCCTGAATGTCTAAGATGTTGAGGTAGCCGTCTCCATCAAAGTCAAGCTTGCGGAATATTTCCCAGACGGCATCCTTCCGTTTTTGGCTCATCGGCCCACGAACGTAGTCCATGAATAAATCATAGTCAATGCAGCCTTCTTCATTCTGCGGAAAGGCTTCATGAATGCTCCTTGCATTATTGCTAATCGTGGAATTCGTCTTCTGCGTGTCCTCAAATGACAATGTGGTGGAAAAGGCACGAGAGTCACGAACAAGCTTTCCAATGTTCTCCAACGACATCCACCGCTTTCCATCCTCGCTGACGTGGCGAAAGTGACGTCCCATTGCCTTGATACCAATCTCAGGAATGCCATTGCCGGCATACACAACATACGCATCTCTAATCTCACGCAGGAGATCTATCACCTCGCCAGGGACACGGTGTGTTTGATTCAACTTCGTCGTGATGTCATTGCCAATGTCTGCAAGAGTCGTGCCCGTGCGCGTGCGCAGACGACTATCGTCGCAGTGCACTACTTTATATCGCTTCGACTCGCCGTCACGCTGATTTTGCGAGGCTCCCAAAGTGAATATAGAACCCTCCTGGAAGTCATCCGTGAGAAAGTGTTCACCATTGTCCTTCAGATACACGTCAAAGGGATAGGCAGGAAAGTGTCGCTGCACCTTGTAGCCTAGAGGGCCTGGCATATCCCTCACCTCCTCCAGGTAGAACCCACGCCAGCGCGGAAAGTAGCATCCAAAGAAGTACCGCTGCACGTCACGCTCGTGTTGTGAGAGCTGCACACAGTGAAAAAAAAGAAAGTCACCGCGTTCGAGACGATTCACCTCACTGTAAAGCGTCGTATCCATTCGGACAGAGATCTGCAAGAGCGACACACAACGTGAAAAAGTGTCACAAAAATATTCAAGCAACACACCGTCCGCCCAGTCCCTTTTGTTTGACTTCGCTCCTTCCTTCCCTGCTGTTTTTTTCCTTTTCTTCTTTTCTTCTTTTGCTTCCCGCCTTGTTGGGCTTCCCTTTTCCCCCCCACCCACCTTTGAGCGTTTGGTTGCGTGCATGTCAGACAGTAATGTATGCAAACAAATGTGGAAATAGGGAGAGAAATGGACAGAAAAGAAGGGAAAAATAAAAATAAAATAAAAAATGTCAACTCCAAGCCGTTTTCCACCCCCCGCAAAAAGGCGTGAGGCGTAATCCACCCCTTCTCTCCAGTGAAGGAGGCCCGTCAAAGGCAAAAAAATCACTTTACCGTCGCACCGCATGGCAGACGCATGCGCCACTATTGATGGTAACAAAAGAAAAAAATGAAAATAGACAAACACATAACGTCATTTCTCCCAAATCCGAGATCCCGCACTCCCTCGCTCTCAACGCCGCTCTTCATTCACGTCACCGTCTACTCGCACCCGCTCACCTCCTGTTTGCAGAATTTCCCCATTCACAAAATGAGGTGACGCATTTGGCTAAATGCACACGCACTGGGGTTTGTGTGGCTCAATCAAATCATTTTTCACTTTTTCTTCTGCATCCCTCATTCTTCTCTCGCAGCAATTGCGCGTGCCGTGGGGGAGGGAGAGGGGGGCAAAAATAAAAGAAAGGCGGTGTGTCTGCATACAAATGGGGGCGGTAATAAGTAAAAACTGTAAGGGTCGTAGCGAAAAGACGTTCTCTTCTTTTAAATGTTTCCAATATGATTTTTTTTTTCATGTTTGTTCAATGGGAAACCCCCTCCCCGTTTTTTTTTTCTCCCACGCTGACCGGCGGCACCGGCCCACGGGTGAAAAACAAGCACCACTGGGCAAAAGCAATTGAAACGCTGAAAAAAAAAAAAAAAAAGGGAAAACAATGAAGAGCAAAAACAAGGAAGAAAAAAAAAAAAGAGAATCACCCAAGGCAGCGGCAATTAACCAACAGCACCGTTTTTCTCTGATGCTGCCCGATGGAACCCTCTCATTTACCGTATTCTTCGTCCCTGTCCTTTTTTCCCATCCTCGTCATCCATCAGTGGCGCAGACACACGCCCATACACATCCCCAGACACCATTCCTCTTTGCTTCTCTGAGGCTCATTTGCGGTACCACGCATTCGGTCGCGAGGTTCGTTTCGCTTGTGGCAGTCCCAGTGCTCGAGAGGGGTTCCTCGTGGGCAACGCCGGAAAATCCTCTGGGTTCGGGTAATACCCCGCAGCTCCTATGGGAAGCAATGATAGGCGAGGCTGCTGCCGTTCCTGCGCTGCACCCCAAGCAGTAGGACGAGTACTGGTGGCATCGGCAGACAAAGAACGCCCATTGCCGCTGTTTTGACTGGCATGTTTATTATTTTTTCCCCATAAAGTCTCTTGGGACCCCTGCTGTTGCTGCGGTTGTTCTTTTTCTTGTGTCTCTGACTGTTTCCCGTGTGCCTGGTTAATAAGAGCGGCACTGCCTCTTTCCAGCCACACATTGCGTCCGCCGCTGTTATTCCCCTTTTGCCTTTTCGACCCCTGTTGAATGCGTTCCAAGTATTCGGTCTGTTTCTTCCACTTCTCACTATCCTTTTTCTTTTTCTCCTCCTCCTCCTGCATCCGCTGGGCATGCTGCACCTCGGGTGAGTTTCGCATCTTCTCAATCTGCACAAGAGCATCGCGGTC